>NW_005843603.1:51180-56083 GCF_000455745.1 Alligator sinensis
AAGTACTACTAGTTGCCCCCCCAAAAAATGAACACATTTCAGTTTGGGGGATTTGTTTTTCTTAATTAAGAACTAAAAATATTTCTATCCTCCTGTGAGGTAAGGAAGTGACAATTTATACATGAGGAACGGCAACAAATTTCTATGCAGGTTGAGTACGTAAATGCCTTTGGGGATCTGGGCCTACATAGGATTGCAGGCAAGTAAGGCTGGAAGGGAACTCGTAAGGTCACCTGGTCCCCTCCACTCAAGGCAGGACCACCCCTGACTAAACCATCCCAGCAAGTGTCTGTCTTGAAAGTGTCCAGGGACGGAGACTGAACAGCTTCTCAGCACAGCCCGTTTCAATGCCTGACCTCAGTCAGGAAGTTCCTAACGATCTCCAACCTCCATTTTTTCTGCTGCAGTTTGAGGCCATTCCTTCTAGTGCCGTCTCCTACCACCATGGAGAAAAGTCTATCCCCATATTGTCTCTATAGTCCCCGTTCAAGTATTTGAAGACTATTAACCAATCTCCCCATAACCTTTCCAAACCAAACATGATTTGAGCAAATGTATGCAGCAGAGCTTCGGATCAGGGACTAGCCTTGTATGGCACAGGATAGTCATATTTCTACATGTAATTTTAACTTGCATTTCTTTTCATATAACCTTGCCCTCTGCCTGTGGAGGGGGCGGCAGGGGGTTGTAAAACATTCACCGAGCAGCAAGGTGGCATTTTATACTCACTTTCCATTGGGCAAAGTAGAGGGTCCTTACAAATTTGAACTCTGGCAAGGAAGTCCGTCCTCCCTCTTCCAAGTTCTCCACTTCAGATGCACGGCAACTTCTTGGCAGAGACATGGAGCCAGGGATTTCCAAACCTAAATGCATGAGCCAATATAATTTGAACAAGCAGGCAAGGCTCTGGGGCTGAGGGCTCTTGCAAATGCTGATCAGTACAAAAGGGGAGCTGTAAATACTTGCCCAATAGGCTTACAGCAGTAGATACTGCGCTGGTACTAATGAGGAGCTTGCTGACAGGTGTAAATTGTTGCCTGTTGCCAGGTGTGACAGGCTGAACGAGGGCAGAATACCTCTGAGTAACAGCAGCACTGCCGCAGCAAGGCAAAACTTTGTTCAGCTTCACAATGGTGCCACGTTTTACCACCAGAGCAAACCCAGAGGGGTTTGAACCCCTAATAACCACCAGACTTGTTTTTAAAACTCAGTTTGGGTTCAACTTATTGTAACAGCCACCAAACCTGGTGTTATCACAGTCTAATTCTCAGAAAAAAAGGAAAACATCCAATTCAATTGGAAAAAGGTAATAAGAAAAAAACCCAAACATTTTGGCTAATGAAAAAATTCCTTTCCCCACTACACTTTAAATTAAAATTTGCTCTTTAAATTCAAAACAATGCTGAGGCATATAATATGCGATGTACCCACTTTCCATTCCTCTCCTGCACAGTAATTGTGTCTGAGGTTATCATTTATATTGAAGATCATCCTGGAGTTAGTTAATTGGGCCCCAAGCGCTATAAAAATAATTCAAACTGGGCAATTGCTAATAAATAAAGCCTTACAATTTGTTTAGTCTTTGGAACAATTCAAAAGACTAAAAAAAAAAGTCACTTGTCTTTACTCCTAATGTTACTGAAGAGGGAAATATTTAAGCCTTGCAGTATCAGGTTATTGCATTAACATATGGTCATTTATGTTTCAAAGTGGAAAATGAGAGTCCTGGCTTTTGTGGAGCTCCAGCCAGGCCCATTTTTAAAGCAAGACAAGATTCACTAAACATGTAGATAGCATTGTAATGCAGCCCATTTCATAAGCCACAGAGGGAATGTTTCCATAACTCTCTCTCTGGATGATTTCTCTAAAGATATTAAAGCCTTATTTAATTACTGGATCAAGAAGGTGGCCTAGTATTTACAACCAAAGCCTCTCAAACTGGTCAGGGCCTCAGCACATTTACCCCACCATGGGGAGTGACATCCACAAAAAAGTTATTTTGTTAGTGAGTAAGACTCACTCCTGTGTAGACAGTAAGTTGGAGGCCTGCAAGCTACTTAACACCCTCCAAATGTGAAGTTTAGTGCAGTTATATTCTCATCCTCAACTGAAGGCTGCCATGGTATAAATGTTAAAATGCTTGCGCCCTCCACACCTTAGAAGACTCATCTTCCCACTTATGTTATTTCAGTCTATAGTCTCCATTTGCACATAGGGCATATTTTAAAAGGGCTGGTAGATGTTTTAATCATGGTTATTCATTGCTAATGAGTTTTATATGTGGCTTACAATAGTTTAAGTATTCATAACACCTCCCCCCACATCCACGGGGAATTGCTGAGTGGAGGGGAGGGAGGGAGGGGGGGTCCCCCAGCATCCGTTCACTGAGCCCAGAAATGTCAACGGTGGAACCAACAGCAAAAATGTAAGTGCTGCTGGGGGACTGAATACCTTCTGGAGGTCCCGGCTAGCACCCCCCTGCCCCGCATCCCCCCGGTGCCCACCCCTTCAGTATGCCACTGCTTGAGCCACTGGAGACAGGTTTTCATTAGTGTGGGACTTACTTCAAGAAACTTCCCCAGTGATTTTCAAAATCTGGCCCTGTTTTTATGCCTTAATGACAGTGAGCATTATTGAAAACCTGCTTTTGGGGTCCTAATGGCTCCTGAAAACTCACCTTGCAGCGCCATGTGCATCATGTGTCTCCACTACCGAGTGTTAACAAAAGGTGCCAAAAAACTGATCAACCTGGAGAATGATGCTATCTATCCATGCAGTAGCTACAGAACTGCAAACAACAGTTCAGGCTTTCCCCATGCTGTCCCACCAATACGCTTTTATTCCTGAGCTGGAGCATATACACATGGGAAGGCTGTTCAGTCTCCGACGCACAAAGCAAACCTTTGGCTCAGCTGCTCAAAATAGCCTCATTGACCTTTTTCTAGTGCCTAGAGTGATGGGGGTTTGTGATGTGTACGTCTGCCCAGGATAGCCTGGACTAGCACCAGCAACTAATTGTTACACAAGGCATCACACTGCCGCTAGCCAACTTTGGCTGGCTTCAGAGCAAACTGGATTCAAACCAATGACCTCGGGTGACAAGCTCGTCCAATGCATTTCCATTTTTTTACCTGGTCAGGCAGATATTTAATTAAAATAACAAGCAAGTCAGGCATGATTCTAACCAAAGAATATGCAGCTGCAGTTCATTAAGAGACCTTTGTAAAAACACAAGTCACTCCTGGAATGCTGGGAATTGTAACTTTCAATGGTTTTGCACAGATTTAAGTTTGGGGGGCAGATCTGCAGAAGCATGCGTTCTGTTAAGTAGAGGCAGCTGAAATGGTGTGAATTCCAGCACATTGGTGTTTCACCCTGGGGTAACACACAATGCAACCATGGGCCTTTTCTTACATGAGCCCTATTACACATTCAACACAGTTACATACAATCATATATACAGAAATATGTAATAACTCTGAATACATACTTATGCACATACAGACAAATCACACACACACACACACACACACACACACTATCTATGTATAGATACCTAGTTATGCATACTGCATATAAATACACATGCTGTAGATATGAAACATACTCTGCCCTGGAGTACATCTAGCACAATGCCGGACTGCAGAAGTCTAAGCAGAACTCACCAACCAGACTTATAAAACGTGATTTCATTCAAAGCAGCTGCTATGAACAGGCACCAACAATAATTGGGGGCATCATTTTGAGATCATTAAGACATTTGCCCTTAGTGCCTGACTGCACCTGCCAAGCAGTCCTGGCCAGCCAGAACAGCCTGGAAACTGAGCCCTGCCTCTCTGAATTAATATAGGAGAGTTCTCAGAAGCTGAACAACAGACAGGGAAAAGCAAATGCACAGAGAAGGGGAGAGCTCTTTTATTGCTGGTCTCCAAAATAAACTCCCTTTGTATATGAATGACAGCAAGAGCTCAATCTAGCCAACACTTGCTTCCATGGCTGCTGACCCACAAAAGCTCCACAGACCCTTGGGGTTTTGCCCGTCTGTAGGCTTGTCACAATGGCATACGTGACACAGGGTCCCTTCGGTTACAGGGTATGGCAATGAGGACAAAAACAGACCTACATAAATAGCTCAACAATCACCCACTAGATTTATTCTTATGAACTGCAAAATTAAGTAACACTGCATTTTGTTATGTTATAATGCAACAAAAGACGCTCAGTTTGCAGAACAGAGCAGAGGTCAGTCATCCATGACTGTTACCAAAGCACTTAAACTCATGCCCAAATGATTTATGGAACAGGACGAGGTTCAGCAAATGTATGAGTGCTTTGCTGGACTGTAGTCACAGCTAGGATGGTGAGTAGAAACTTAACCCGGCACTTCAAGACTCCTGTTCAGATTTAATACTGCATTAGCATACATTCAGACAGGTAACAAAAAGCATCAATCCCAGCTCAAAAATGGAACCCCTAGTTATTGCAGCCATGAATTGTGCAATATGCAGCACAAACATGAGAGGAATATTGCCTTAATAAGTACAGAAAGAGATGGGTGTTTTCCAAGTTCTGTTGTATTTGAGTTACTTAGTAAAAAAATAAACTTTGTTACATCAAAACTTTTCTTTTTTAAGACACAGAATGAAATTTTCTCCTGCACCGCATATCACTATAAAGGCTACCCACCATTTGGGCCCTTTTTTGCACGCCTGTGGGTCAATAAGCCTCTGTATCCAGGGTGATCTTTGCTCTAGATTTGGGAAGCCAGTTCTAATGCCAGCTTTGCGCGCACCATAACAAACTGGGCACAAATACAGGGAGAATAGGAGACCAACACCTTATCAAAGCCCACAGAAGAATTCCTGTTCACGTCACAGGGCTTTTGCAACTGCCGGACAAAGAG
>NW_005843603.1:56481-56769 GCF_000455745.1 Alligator sinensis
AAATTTGGATCATTCACAGGTACCCTGCAAGGCTTAATTAATTAGCATTTGCCAGGGGCTTCAAGATCCTTGGTGGAATAGGGTGTTCAAGAGTGAAATGTGCCCCTGTGCAGCACGGCCTCTGAAGAGAGCTTGATCCTGGTGTAGTCCTTGCAGGTTGAACACCTAAATACCTTTGAGGATCTGGACTGTGACAGGAGGGCCTCCTCAAGGCCGAGGTCTGTGGCCCGTCCACCTGTCACAGTGACACGGGGCCCACTCAGGGCTGACTTCCGGGGCCCGCCCCCC
>NW_005843603.1:57193-57659 GCF_000455745.1 Alligator sinensis
GCTACCTAGCCCCCCCAAAGCCATGTTCCCCTCTCAGGTGTGGTCCCCCCCGAGACCTTCAGTTACCTGGCCCTGGCCCACCTCCAGGCCAGTCGGGACCCCAGGCCCACGGCTCTTGGGCATCCCTCACAGTGGGCCCCTGGCCCTTTTGACTCTCCTAGTCCTAGCCCCAGCTTGGGCCAATCCAGGGTACTCTCCCCTTCGGGCTGGGTCTCTAGCCCCTCACTCTCCCTCCTTGGGCCTCACCGTGGCACTACTCCCTTTCTCCAAAGGGGCAACCGCAGCACCAGGCCCTGTACACAATCACTCTCTCGGGGTCTGCCCTCTGGGCCCCTCTAAACACTCAGGGTCACCCACCCGGTGGTGGGAGCTAGGGGTTAAGGCACCCCAACCCGCCTTTCACCAGGGTGATAACTGGCCTGGCATTTCCTGGGGGCTCCCGCACCACTGAGAGCCCCACCAGACC
>NW_005843603.1:58775-63806 GCF_000455745.1 Alligator sinensis
ATATTACATTTCTGGAGGTGCAGCTGTAAGATCCTGGGATGCTGATGGCTCTGTTGTGGGGTGTAGTAATTGTGGGGGTGGTGGAGATGTGGGGGCAGGTTTTGCATTTCTTGTCCTGGCACGGTCTGGATCCTTTTGGTGTGTTCTGGGCTTGAGAAAGTTTGCTTCTGGTGATGAGGTTGGCGAGGTTCGGTGCTTGTTTGAAGGCTAGGATGGGTGGCTCTGGGAAGATCTTTTTAAGAATAGGGTCTCTTTCTAGTATGGGTTTCAATTTTTTGAGGATTTTCCGTACAGGTTCAAGGGAGGGGTGATACGTCATAACCAGCGGTGTGCGATTTGTAATTTATTCCTACTATTGTGATAGCAGCCATAGGGCCCAATCAGGACCCTATCATACCAGGCATTGTGCAAAAAAATCACAATGTAGACTTCATTCAATATCTAACAGGTGGATAAGCCATAAAAGTGAAATGCAATGCTTTTCTAAAACATCTTTATTTTGGTTCCTCAGTGGACTCTGAACCTGCAAGTTGAAAGCTAAAATTCAAATCAAGCCTTTCAGTCTCTTGCAGGTTTTCTTACTTTTGCCTCTAATTAAAGAACCACCAAGTTTGGAGTTGGATTTTCAAGTTCCCCAAAGTCCAGATATGTTTGCATCTGGTATTTCAGTTCATCCCTACCTCTGCATCTATAATAGTTTTTTTCCCCCCTCATTCTCTGTATTTTGGGGGTTTTCTATTATGGAATATCACTTTAATAACTGAGCACCTTTTGCGCAAAGGCACTTCTGTATTTTGGAGATCAGCAACCTATTAAGGTTTATGCCAGGGAATGTTGCACTTCGGCCACCTTGACCTGTCCTGTCTGCCACAGCTTAAAAACTCATGGCTTTTCTTAAACAGGATGCGTTTATTAACATGTTGCAAACGGTGATGAAAACGGGTCCGAATTTCTATTTTATTTCTCTTTTTTTAAAAGGCATCATACTTTGTCTACAACTATGTGCAGCAGGCAGAGACATCTAGTTGTTGAATAATATACTACTATCAAACGTCCTATACAAGCAGGTGAGTTTGAGGGTCCTTCACTTGGCTGCTAATGCTGTGATCTCCTCTCCTCATCCTAGTAAATATAACATGTGTAAAAAGAGGATCTTATCCTCTAACTGCTTACAGACCGGGTCATTGACTTCCATAAATGAATGTTTATATGAAATGCTTAAAAAAGATTATTTTAAATTCCAACATTCCCCAGTTCCTGTTTTGCAATCTCCTCCAGTCATCCAGCTTACTGAAAATTTAACCTCAAATGAATGGATAGAATAGGCTTTGTTAAAGTGTGATAAGAAATTACTTTTAATGCAAATGGGGCCCTTTTATACAAAAATGAGTTGATCCCAAAGCAAAATTATTATTCAAGTCTGCCAAGGCACACAAGTGCAGCTTTGCCAGAACAAATATAGTATGCCTCACTATCTCAGGGTTACTCACAAGTATTTCCATGTGTGTACACCAGCTCATAGGTTTCCAAAGAAATGCCCCTTTGCTGCACACGTGCATGTACATCCATGTTATTTAAAATAGGACTTGTTTATAGAGAGGTTTTAGGAGCGCAGATATCACAAAGCAAAAAGTCATCTGCATCTGCTTCCTCAGCCTGACAAAGGGTATTTAAACCCAAAAGCTTGCTAGGAAGACGTTTTCCAACTATTTGAGTTGATCTAATAAAAGATATCAGATTTACCTAAAGAACCTTGTTGCCTGTGTCCTTAGACCAACATGACTACGACCAACACCTCTGAGAGAACTTGTGGTCTGCATCACAGATGGAGGAAAAAGCACTAGTAATTTATTTTAAAGGTGAACACAAGAAGCTCTATTCACAGTTGTTTTACATTGTGCTTTTAATCTTCTTGTGGGCTGAGAGAGAGGCAGGAGCCTCAGTGCTCAATGAGGCTTCCCTCTGATGCCTTCTCCCTGCAAACTTCTGGGTGATGAACATACACGACTTGAAAATACAGCAGCCTAATGCAAATTTATGAATAATGTAATCTGGGCCGTGTTTTACTTTAGCCACTGCCGTGTTTCAGAGAAAGAGGCAGGGAAGCTTATGATGGAAAATGTATTTGGCAGATTTGCCCTAGAGAGGGTTTATTCCCATTTGCTATCACCTGAAGGCTGGCTTGTGTCCACAAGCATTTGGATTTACCGTATTTACTCAAATATGGAATGACCTCCCAATACTTAGTCTATATGTGGAAAATGTACAAATTTGTTATAATTTTCCAGGTAGAGACTCTAATTATTGAAGGTTTGCTTTGAATTTGTCCCCCTCCCACTGCTACAGCAGGAAAAATAAATCTGTGGGGTCAGGTAGCTCCCTTGCCCTCTGCCTCCCCTCCCCACTCCAACTTCTTCCCCCTGCATCCCCTTACCTGCTCCTTACTGTCAGACCCTGCTCTCCCTGCCCATGTGAACAGCAAATTTGAAAAACTGATCTAGATATAAGCATAGACTTAGTTCATTCAGAATTGGTGCATTTTATCTTTTTTTTTTTTGAAACTGCTACAAGTTTTAGCACAGATATTCCATAAACACACTTTAAGCAACACTTTTGTACCTACTTATATAGAGCTCAAGCTATGCCTGACAGTAGTCTAAAGCCAAAAGGCTCATGATTTGCCATATAGCTCATTGGGCTGGGCCCCACAGAGTCAACAGCATTTCAAGCCATGGTGACCCCCACTGCTCAGCATTGCTCATTGTGTATGCCCCCTACACAAAGGAGCCATCTGCTAATTAGCCCCTAATCCTGATTGGAATTAAGTATTTGTGAGTCCTGGGTTCCCCCAAAAATGCATAGGCAGATGAGGCACAGGGGGCAACCAGGTCCAGCTCCACTTTTTGGAGGATGGAGCCACACTAATCATATGTGTCAGGCTGAGAGGGAGCGACAGAGAGATTCTGGGTGAAGTGTTTGGGCCTAGAATAGCTTCTGAATATGTTGAGAGAAAACACTTTCAGAGTCCTGTTCTGTGTGAGATCCAAGGGCAGAATTACCTAGGCAGTGTTTTGTGGATGATATGGGATTTGTACCTGACCTTGGGATTTCCCTTTGAGTATAGATGCATTTCATCCTATATCCACGTATATCAGGTTAGTGGTAGGTCTTGGCTTGTTTTGGCCATTAGTAATTGTGAACCATTATTCTGGTATTTAGTTCAGCCCTGTAAATCCTAATGGTATGGCTTTTCCTTTCTAATTGAATGGCTTTTCACAATAGTGGCATAAAGGTCTTGGCTATCACCAACGCTTGTATTTGCATGCAGCTGTGGATATTTCACCTAGGAAGTTGCTCATCTCTGCCGAGGGTCAGTTTATGGATTAATTTGACGGCTTAAATGGTGCCTTGTTCTTTTCTGGCCTCTTGCATAGGGATGAATTTCAAAAGCAAAGGGAAATTACAAAATCGCTTTAAATTACAAAAAAGCCCTCTTCCAAACCTTAAAATAAGACACTTAGGACTCTCCTATCTGACACAGCTTAACCCCATCCTCTGAAATAGTTTTTTTCAGAATAGCTCGGTGTATTCTGAAGACCAAAGAAAAGTAGAATATTTGGGCAGCAGGGACCGAGGTTGAGCCCATTGCTGCTGTACATAAATACATATCTTCTTTCTTTCTGATTTGGAATATAAACTGGAAATTGGACAGGTGGTATTGTATTGTCTTTTTAATATCAGAGCCAGAAAGATGTGTATATAACTTTCTCCCTATACTAATTCTGTCTTTTCCTAGGCTAGAACATTTCTCCATCTTGACAGTGGAGTATACACGAGACCTGGGTGTTTTCATTCTGAACTGACAAAGCAAGTTGTTTTTGTAGAGTGGCTTATGCTGGTCAGCATTTATAAATGTGAATGCTTCAAAAGCAGTCTCCTGCTTTGTCATTGTCCGAGTATGCAAGTGTCCCATAATAAGCTGACAGCATGGTTACAGTTTCTTTGGGATAATTGATATAGCATGCACAGTCCTTTGGATACCAGCCTTCTTTATCTTTGAGAGTGTTTCTTTGTATCTGTTGTTAACAAATCAATCGCATTCCTTGGTATGGATGGTGGGGGCAATTTTGCAAGGATAGCAATGCTGTTGTCTCTAATGCTGAAGCGCTGTTTGCCGCTGTCTCTCCACACTGACTCATCTCATTTAGCGGGGATACAAATAAGAAGCTTGGTAACAGCTTAACCATTTTATAATGCTGAGGTGTAACCAAACAGTGGCCCAGTACTTGTGGTCTGCTAAATACACA
The DNA here is from genome assembly GCF_000455745.1 of Alligator sinensis. NCBI lineage: Eukaryota > Metazoa > Chordata > Crocodylia > Alligatoridae > Alligator > Alligator sinensis. The sequence continues at coordinate 63,083 of NW_005843603.1, forward strand.
GGGGAAGATCATTCTAAGGAGAAAAATGCTTTGTTTCATCATCGAGGCAAAGGGCTTCTATGGCACAGACAAAAGTGACCATTTTCACCTGATCTGGCCCCAAAAAAGGTTCAACAGCCATAACCAAACACAAGTGCATGACTGTAGCAAGCTTTAAAAGGATCTGATCCTGTGACAATCTGAACCCTTATTACGTGAGGGTTCAGATGAAGGTGCTCCAAATTGGAGCACGTTCATTAACTTCTGTCTGTGAACACTGGGAGCAGGGCTCAGCTGACACAGCCCAGCCCAACCCTCAGTGCTGTTTTCAGAATGGAAGTCAGGTAAGGGATCAGAGGGAGCTCAATCTGGGGGTTGCCCTGTTGACACTGGAAGGTGCAGGGTGGATTAGAACCCCTCCTCCATTCCAGCATGGCTTGCAAAACCCCAGAACAGACCTCCCTCCCCTGCCTTCTCCTCCCATCTTGAGACAGAAAGGGATCTGGGGGGGTTGGGGGAGGCAGAGCTAGGGGAAGAGCTAGGGGAAGAGACTGCAGAGATGCAACCTCTCTCCCTGTATCTTGAAACTCAATTGCACACCCTCCTGACCCAACAGGAGGGTGGGCTAATGTCTTGCACCAGGAGGATCAATCTAACTCATGGCACTTGCTGTGAAGTGCCGTGAGTTAGACCTGAGAGCTGCCCTTCTCTCTGCACCTCTATAGTTCAGCTGGGCACTCTTTGC
>NW_005843603.1:64754-66173 GCF_000455745.1 Alligator sinensis
TGCTCCCCTCTCCCTGTAGCATCCTTCCCACAGAGTACCCAAGGAAGATGATATGGAAACCTCAGTGATTGAAACCGCAGCTATTACATTTGGAGGATTTTTCTGGCCACTTGGTATCGTTCTGACCAGCACAACAGATCACAGTGGTGACCTATTACCCGGTCCTTATTCTTATTCTTATTTATATTACAGTGGCACCTGGAAGATAGAGGAGGAGGAAGCAGGCCCTGTTGTGCTGGATACCATCCAAATGTATAGTAATAGGTGTATAGTAATAGAAAGTTCCTTCTCAGTGGAGTATACATAAGGGCAAACAAGCCTGGGAGGGGAAAGGTCCTTGAAAGGAAAAGTGACTTGGCCAAAGTCATATAACAATAAATGCAGATCACAAATCCAGATCCTGTGATCCTGCCTACATTCTGCACTGCTGTTATGGCTTTCCATTAGAATACCATTATTTTTTAACACAAAATCTTCCCTTATTTTACAATGAAAGAAAATGAAGAACTAAAATACATTTAAAAAAAAAAAAAAGGTTGGTCATTCTGAATTCCTGCTAATAAAATAAAATTAAAAAAAAAACAAACAGAAATTACAATGATGCACCCTATTTGATGGATGAAAACTCTTGTTGATTTCATCCAAATTCTTTGGCGAGGCAAAGTAGAGAGTTTTTTTGTTTGTTTTGTTTTGTTTACAATTTTGTGGTGCATGTCTACACTAACATGTCTACACTTCTATAAAATTCCATTCAAGCTCTATTTAATATGCACCAGAATTATTTTACTTGCTATATATCAACCTTAAATCTGCTTCAATACAACCTTAAATGCCTTTCTTGCAGTATATAACTTCATCAGTCCAGCCTAACTAGAGCTGCTTTTTCATTTTTTATTACCCCCTAAAATCTAGGAATGGAACACTTTGGTTTTCTAGCAGTAATTTTTATTACTTAGGCTTTTTTTAAAGTACTTGTCAATGAGATACAGTACCTGCACAGAGTATATTTTTCAGCTTTGCATTATATTTTTATTTCAATTTATTTTGGACGGAATGCGTAACCTTCATCTAAATAATAGCTATGGTATTTCAAATGAGTGTATTATGAATTTAAATAGAATGGATATAAACCTACTTCGTCCAACAAGATTCCTATATTTTGTTGCCTGCATCTAAGTGTATGGCATCTTTCAAGTAAGCCTTTAAATGATAACTCACAATGTGCTTACAATGCTGCACATAACATTGTATCACAACGTGGGGGAGGGAGAGAAATTAGTTTCTTGTAATTTTTATGTTTTAATTTCAATTTTTTAGAGCTGTCTAGATTTTTCCTTGGAGGGAGTTGTACCAAAACTTTTTATTCCCCCCCCCCCACACAACCTTAGGCATATAGAAATTGCCATATTAGATCAGGCC
>NW_005843603.1:66328-70113 GCF_000455745.1 Alligator sinensis
GTGTGTGCCCTGTAGCATGAAGATTTATAGCCTTCCCAAAAAAATAGAGATACAGTTGTTTAATTCTCCCCTTCCCTTCCCTCATTGGAGATATCGGTTCTAGTCTAGGTCCTGCTGCCTTTCTTGACTTTCCTCAGACAAATCATTTCACCTTTCTGTTCCTTGACTTCCTCTTTTGTCATTATCCTGACCTTAGGTTAAAGGCTTGAGGACCTACAAATCAAATATACAAATTTAAGATCTAGACAGTATTGGATTTAAAACATATTTTAATTCTTAATATTGTAACTGCAGATGTTCACACCATCCATCTAAATGTCCAGTTCTTTGGTAATGCTGAACCTCTCTTGGCCCCACTGATGTATTGTGGCTCTATGTTCCACGCTCTAATTGTATACTATGTAAGAATTATTTTTTTGTTTTTATTCAGTGAAAGTGAACTGTTACTTTCCAGAAATCTTAGGGATTGAAGGTGGCATGGGGTAGGGAGGCAGCTTTGCATTTCAACTGATGGGTGAAATTGTGTGTTTACAGTTAGCATTCACATTAAAACATCCAATTAGCTTTTGCACTGTTTCCATTAGTAGTGCTAAATGTGAACTTATGTACATGAGAAATTAATGTTTCTGTAAGAAAAAGAAAACTGTAACCAGATATGTATAAACAGCCCTCCTCAGCTATGTCAGAAATACCCCCTTGTTAGTCTCATTTTGTTGAATGAATATTAATAATATATTTTAAATAATACCTATCATAATATAGCATGAGTGGAGAATAGGAACACCTCTCTAACTAATTAGAGCTGTTGAATTACATTGGGAAAGGGTTCTGGGTTAAATCACTGTTCCTTGGACGGGATTGAATTAGCATATATTGAATGCCAGTGATAATTCCTCGCAATTGTGAGATCAGTAGTTTAATGCATCTGGCGGAGAGACAGGGATTTTCTTTCTCTTACAGCGCTGAATAAACTCCTATAGTCCTTTTCCTTTAGCGATCATGTCTATCCAGGCTTCAGTTTAATAAGAGGCCAAAGAAATCAGGATTCTGCTGAGCTTCTGTGGCTCAAACGCAGAGAGAATGAGATGTTATCTCAGGGTGGTTGTGGTTCAGAATCATTAAGAAGACGAATGGGTGGATTGGAGGGCTATGTTTATATTTCCAATTGCTTGTATACTGCAGAAGACACCCTTCTTAACAGTACAGTGTATATGCTTTCTTTAATCCAGTAGCCCAAGAACTAAGAGGACAAAAGAGAGCCTGGAGCAATCACTACTTCATAGTTTTATTTTTACCACATTTTGTATACGTTTGTATTAGAGCTGGACCAAATCTGAAAAACTCCATTCATTTTTAGCCAGGGCAGGGTAGGAGCAGTTGAAAAGTTCCTGAGGGTTGTGCTTTCTAGTGCAGTACAGGTTTTAGTGATCCTACAAACCCCAGGAATTAGGCTACATTTCCCTGAGCACCATCCACAGATACTTTATTTCTTAACTACCTACCTATAGGAAAAAGAGGAAGTTAGCTTTGTATTTTTACTGGTGAGCCTACAAGGTGCTGCCCTGCCCTGCCTTCTGCCTAACTATCCACAGGTAGAAACTGAGCACTGCTGGAGTTAGATGGATGGATGTGTGTGTCTGTATACAGTTCTTTCTTTATGGATGCCCCTACATGAACAGGCTCATGTAGTTGTGATCTTCTTGGTTTATTGAATATAGTAAAACCTATTTGCGTGACTTTGCCACACACCTGGTCTTTCATCTCTGAGGCAGCCATGAACCTGACCTTGAACAATAACCTCATCCATAGTGGAATTCTTCTTGGCCTATTTTCTGCTTTAAATGTGGAATATATCTGGTTCTGTCTTTACTTATTGCCAGCCAACTGAGGTCTGAATGGAGCCCAACTTGTAAATGGGTTTAGAGAGTGTTTTTGCTTTCTGTACTGGGTGCTGAGCCAGTAAATTGGCATGTAAGACCAGATCCTCAAAGAATCACAGGTTCCACTTACACACCTAAATAAGCAGTTAGTTTCTCCAAAGACCTGCCAATAGTTGCTGAGCTCTTCTGAAACCATGGCCATAAATGTTTCAAGGGGAGCTGGAGGAGGCCAGCCTCTTGTGCTTGCTTGCCTCATTCTGTTTCTGGTACCCAACCTGAGGAAGAGCTGCACAGATGCAGAACACCTCACTGCAGCTGCTCTGTGAATAGCAAACGAGAAATGTTTCGTGACTTTGTTCTCCATGGTTGGCAGACTAATATATCACTATAACCAGAAAGCATTTCCTGTTAAAAGCATGATTGCAATTGGATTCTGAGTTTCACTACCTGTCTGAAATGATCATATAGGAGATTCCTGATTGAGTCCAGCATCCCGTCTCTCTACCAGGTTTTCATTGGTGGAGATAAACATGACGCTGTAAACAAAGAATAATATGTCTCCCCTTAGTTCTCATACTGGTGTGATGGACTTATCCGACTGAGCTCCAGTGTGTCCTGGGGCTCAAGAATCCTTACTTCCGATTGGTGGAGCCAGTCCACCAATCAGGAACAAGCTGAGAAAAGCGGGCACCGCCCCTTTCCCGAAGGGATGGGGAGAGGAGCTCTCTGACCTAATTGCAGACTGCAGTGTGGCAGGTCTGCTGGACTTGAGGGGCAGAGCCCCTGAAGTGTACAAAAGGAGAGCATGTTCAGCATGCAGGGCAGATGCAGCAAGGGACTCAAGAACAGCGGAGCCAAGAAAAGCTGGGGAGAGCTGCCCCAGCGGGTGATAGCCCTGGGCTCCTGAAGACATCACTGGAGGAATCACCACCAGAGCCTCGACCCTGGGAGCAGGGAGAGCCTGCTGGGGCCCCCCACATGATTCACAGCCCATTGCATGGGGCCACTCCTGGTTGTTGCAGGAGGCACCTTGGGTCCCAGGATACTTGGTGCACATAGCAGTGCATGGGGACACCAGACCCTGGGAGCTGCACATGGCGGCTCGGGTCTGCTACCCTCGGGGTGTGTCTGAGAGCTCCGGTGCACCTGGAGGTGCATGGAGGTCACCAGACCCTGGGTTTTGCCTGTGGTGGCTATGGTGATTTTATCAACCTAATGAGATCCGGTACTGCAGTGATCTTCATTTAAATGCATGTTTTAGGCTTGTTCTGACATATATTTATTTTTCTCAATGAAAAGAGGTCTTCTCTCTTTGAATGTAAATGAGCTTGTTGATTCCCAAATGTGATTTTTGCATTACTTTCATAGCACTGGGGTTTATCTTTCAAAAGGGATTAGAAAGAAAAATACCGTTGGTGCCTGGAAGGTCCATAAAAGTTTGCAGGAGGAGTTTTTAAGAGTACCTCCGAAACCTTTTAAATAGACAAAAGTTTCAACCTTCTCCTCTCTATGCTGGCAGTACCTCTGCCATGTATAATGCTCTCTGAGGCTGTTGATAAAGTATCTGGATCCAAGACCTGGATTAACAGCGGGAGAGCCTCTATCACATGAACTGCAGAAGTCATTTCACTGGTTGGTAGCTGTAGTACATTATTAAGGCTCCTTGGGGAGACTGCTGTATAAGCAAGATATAACTGCATTTAACTTTGGAAGAATATCCTTGTAATGCCAGCTCTGCACCCTTTTCTTCCCTCTCCTGCGCCCAAGGACCCCAAAGGATTTAGTTGCTCAAATCCTATGGAATTCCAATGGAAAGGTATACACCTCTCGGTTCCAAGCCTGTAAACTTCCTCCCCACATTTTAATGAGCTTTTAAATTCCTTTCCAAGTTTGAGAGCTTGCAAA
>NW_005843603.1:70394-72682 GCF_000455745.1 Alligator sinensis
ACCATGTCAGAAGAGCAGGTAAAATTTTCCAAGTATGGAGTTTTTAATTAAAACTTAAGCAAAAAAAATGTTTCCACAATATTACGCTAAAATTGTCAACATAATTCAGTGGTGGTCAAGGGGCTATAGGTTTGAGCAACTACTGATTTGCTGAAGGTTTTGCACTAAAGGAAAAAAAATCTTTTTTTCTAAAGTGCCCACTTGTGAAAATGATTTCATGTGCATGTTTTCGGTTACTGTTTTTGCCTGGGTCTAGTTGTAGCTTACGTTCTGAGAGAACTGAGACAGGTGCTCCGTTTTACTACTTCAATCATGTTTGTAGTCTCATTTAGTTTGGACGGGTTAGGAGTAAATATACCGCTGTGTGCATACTTAAAATTAAGTGCAATGATCTTTTTCCACCCGGGGCCTTGAAGTATAATCAGTTTGGGGCAGGGGGACTTAATAGTTTTCTTTCTTTTCTTTTTTTTTTGTATCTTGTAAAGCACAAAAAAAAATCCTTGGGATGTAACTACAGATAGACAGGGAAAAAAATGACAGGAATGGAGCCACATTCTATGTAAAAATACTACTTTGCCTTTTAAAAAAACCCATAACTTTCTTTTATTTACTTTTACTTTAATTAGTTCCTGAAAAAGTCCCATTATGTTAGCTACTGTACATACATGTAGTAAGAGCCTGCATTTGCCCTAAACAGCCTGTGATCTAAATGCAAAACGGATTAAGGAAACGGTGTGTTAACTTTATTTTAGAGGCAAGAAGCTTGATCCCAGAAGGGAATCGGTGGTTTTTTTGCAAATCCTACACAAAATCTGTGGCAGACCTAGGAGCTGAACTCAGTTCCACTCATTTCTTGTTCCTAACCACTAGATCATCCTTCTTCCCTTCTTTTGTCCTCAGTTCTGTCCTGGGCTCCTGATGCAATATCAGATCTTGTTCGGTCCTGCTTTAATTATTGTTGACCATTACTTTGTAACTTCAGCACCAGCTCAAATGTGATAATCCCTTGGGACCTTCAGCATCAGCAGTTCTCCCTTTCATGTCCAAATTGATTTGATATAACATATGTATGTGTGTGTATATATATGTATGTTATCAGGAGATCCTGAGGATGTAGCAGCAGTATTAAGGGGATTAGAAATTACAGAATCAGGGATGTGCTACTTAGACAACCCTTCTCTTCCACACCCATGCCTGGTTTTCATGTACCATGAAAGGGAAGACACTGTTTGGGAGTTAATATTGTGTGCTCTCCAACCCTTTTCTGGGTTTGTGTAAGATGTTAAAGTTTGTATAAGATGGTAAAGTTGCATTGGTGGAGTAATACATGAATAAAGGTTCTAATAATTAACCAAGTGTAGAATAATCAAATTCTGGAGGCAAAAAAATGATTATAGCTGTAGCTTATAACTTTCTCCCTTTCTTTCTAGTGCTTATAATCCTCTACAAACACATGCTTACAACGAGAGTTGGGGGAAATATCATTAGGTGAATAATTAGTAGTCTAAAATTGTGTTTTCAATCAGTTAAGAAATTAGAGTCAAATTTGATGTCGTTTCACCCCAGAAATCAGGTCTAGCTATTTATTCCAAAAGCCCAGTGGATACATCGTTGTGCCCCAAATGAATGCAGTTTGAAATTTTCATCTGATGGGAAAACCACGTGACGTTCCTAACGCACTGAGTAAATCCTTAGCGGAGGTACCTCTTTTTCTGTAATAGCAATACTGCTGTCACTGCTAGTTGTAGGTAGACAATTATGAGTGCAGCCACAAGAGGGAAAAAATATTGAGGTTTTGACATAGACTTGGAAATGCAGTGTTGGCTACAAATGTCCAACTCAGGATCCTTAAAATTCTGGTTCATTAGGCGGATAGAAGCACTGTAATGAAGTTAAATCATAAACCTTGGGGCTAGTCCACACACACACGCAAACACAGTAGCGACCTACAAGAGTCAGGTATACATATCCCACAGGCACTGGAGTCTGCCGTCGATGTCCAGTCAAGGCTTCTTTCAGCGTGGTGGTATCCTCCAGAAGGGGGTCACCAGCTGGTCCTTCTGGCTGGACAGGACGGGTGCTGGTCGAGTTGGAGATCAAGAGGGCGCCGCCGAGGGTCACTTTTAACTGCTTTTTATCTGTCCTTGACAGTCTTTGGTGACTCCCCAGTTTTCAGGTTTGCCCAATCCAGGAGTCGTTGACCCTCGTGGGACTTACCCCTCGGTGGCTACTGCATGGTATCTGTCAGCCCCAGGGGTTGTCCGCATGTATGTGCAGGTTTGGGAGTC
>NW_005843603.1:72742-74210 GCF_000455745.1 Alligator sinensis
TCCTGCCCTTGTTAACATTGTTACAATGTATAACATACTTCTGAAACTAAACACATTTAGTTGAAAGGTGAGGAGTATAAAATATAAGCTACAAAAGTAATGCCATGGCACACAAATAGATAAAAATACCAAAGTACAAGGGGAGATACAAAATGCACACACACAATTTTAAAACACAATTCCTTATCTTAAAGTGAAAGAAAGAGGAAGGAAGAAAAGGAAGAAGAGGAAAAACATATCCAAGGAGGGGAGAGCAACTGCAGGCAAGAAGAAAAGGGGGCTCTCTGCTACAGCAGCATCTGTTTCAGCTCAGGCTAACCAGGCTGTCGGAGACCTCAGTTCTGTTACTTGCATCAGCCATCAAAAATTTCAGGCAAAACATAAATAACAAGTGAGACATGTTTGGAAAGCTGGCACAATGTGTCAATTTGAAGCGAAGCTTGCACAGCTCTATAAGGGGTTATTATTTTATACAGGGAGATGCATATGGACTTTGATTTATGAGAGCTCCCTTGATTCAGAAACGGAGGCAAGCATGAGATGCAAATTCATTCTGTTAGTGATCACAATACCCAATGCACCCAATTTTAATTTGTATTGACTTGGTGTTAAGGTTAAATCTGTGTCGCTGTGTTCTCTTTCTCAGCAGCGCAGCACTTCCAGCCAGCACTGTAAGGATGTAGGGTTGGTTCTCGGTGAGCAATGTCCAGCAAGTGAAAGGAATATGTGAGATGCAGAACAATAACTGGAAACTAGCTAGAATGCTAGAATCCATTTAATCAGCTTAGTACTGTATAGTACTGTATGCTGTGCAGGGAAAAGGTCAAGCCGTCTCCACTAAGCATAAAGATGAATATGCAAATCAGAGGATGAATGAAACAGCCCAAATGATCATGTATGTCAAGCTAATGCAAGGAAGATTGGTATGATGGCCAAGTAAGAGTCTCTAACAGCCCTATCAAGGAAAATAATAGTCTGCTCAGCATCTTTTTCCTGACTCGTAAAATAAAAATCACCATTAAAATCAAAGCAAGACCCAATCTTTTTCTTAAGCACTGACATAACATAATTGATATGTTCCCTCAAATTGGCAGGGTGGTACGTGTGCACTCAATTGCCATAACATTGCAAACCAGCCATAACAATGTTTTACCTATAATGTAGAACAGTTTTATAGCTGGTTTGTATGGTGCCTTAAATGGAATGTGTAGCAGCTATGGGCCAAGGTCAACAATCAGCTTATCGTAGGTCCAGCCTGCACCATGCTGGGACTGATTCAAGACCCCATTGCAGTCCTTGCCTGGAGCCAAGAATTCACTGGTTGTTTGCCCCAAGCCTGGATGTGTGAGCAACTACTTTGATCTTGCTGGTGTAGAGGAAGCCTGGGATTATGATCCCAGGCTCCCCCAGCAATGGCAAGTATCAAGTCTGTGATTGGGATATGACCCACATGTGACATGGCAGGGGG
>NW_005843603.1:74220-76358 GCF_000455745.1 Alligator sinensis
CTTTAAATGAATGTTTGCCAGGGCCCACGTTATGGCACATCATTGTCTGGACAAGCTTACAGTCAAAAGAAAAGAAAGCCACATTTTGTGCTGACTTAAACTCTGTTATTTTAATGAATTGTTCATACATAGGAAGAGTTTTATATAGCTTCCCATATCAGTCCATTACCATGGCAATTGAGCACCTATATTTCTATTGCATTGTAACTGAAATGCATCAAGCTGTGCAAACTGGCAAAGAAGAAATAGCAAATGTTAGATCATTGTTAGACCTTTTGGACTTGAACCCTCCTCAGAATGAGAGGACTATACACACCCAATTAAGCATTGTGGTGCAATGGAAAAAAAACCCCCAAAACTATTTGATATGTGAATCCATTCCTTAAGAGCTACAGGATATAGACACTATACTCCATAGATACCAGCTACTGAACTGATGCTGACCTCTCTCCATGTACATTCACAATCCCTAATCCATTCTATATGGAGAGGACAGGGACATTTAAAAATTTAACTTTGAAAATATGGCTTTGTTTCCCAGGTCTACCAAGGTTTTGAGAGATTGATCTAGTGGTTTCAGTCTGTGTGTGTGTCGCTAGTCTCCCATGCTTAAAATAGAAGTGATCATTCTCTTGTTCTGTGTGTCTTGGGTCCAGTTACATTACATGTTCTTGAAGACAGGGACTCATTGAAGGAAGGTTGGTCCAGGAGTGAGGACATGATTTAGAAGGTGTGGGTTCAAGTTCTAGATAAGCTGTGAGCCTGGACAGGTCCCTTAGGACATGCACATGCCACTTCCATTATCCTACAGGTGCTCCCAAGAAGGTTGTACTTACTCCTAAACACTGCACTCTTAGTTCTACTCTGTTTTGCCAAAGCCTGGAAATTGGTGAACATGGCCAATTTGAAGCGCGGGAGACAGTGTATCATGGTCCTGAGGGTGTATGAAGTGGCATGCCCGAAAGTGGTGTTAAGTGCTTGCTGATTAGGTCGCTAAACTGAATCTACTGCCTCATTTGGGGGCTTTGATATGTGTAAGCAGGAGTGAGTGGATGTGTCATGATCTTTTGTGGTGCCTTCTGTATGTTGTGCAGAGGCAATGTAAAGATGCCTTGACTTTCTTTGCCTATAAAATAAAAAAAATTTAAAAATGAAGTGCTTTCTGTGCTTTCTGTCTTTAAAGCAGGGATGGGCAAAATGCGGCCTGCCAGGCCATCCTCTCTAGCCTGCAGGTCCCCTAAAGAATTTAGAAAATTAATATTTAGCTGCCCTGGGCTGCCCGTCATGCGGCCCTCGATGGCTTGCCAAAACTCAGTAAGCAGCCTGCTGCCCAAAATAATTGCCCGCCCCTGCTTTAGAGCAAGGACAGTTTCAGTTCTCTCTCTCAACTGTCTCTATGACTGCTTATTCATCTGCTTCCCTGAAGGTCGTTCCACTATCCACCACCCATGTAAGTGCTGGGTAGCAGTTCAGCCCTGCCGCACAGCCACATGCATGAAAGTCTAATCTGTGGTATTAAAAAAAAGCAAAGGCCTTAAACTTTGATCAAAAAAAGGTTGTAAAGATAAAACAAAAGGCGTTGTGTAAAAGTGTGGGGTAAGAAAAGAGGAAGAATGTCTGGCCTTGTGGTAATCAGCGGTTACTGAGACAGCAAGAAAAGAGTGTTTTGTAATAAAGAAAGGAAAATAATGTTTTTGTAACTGTTACCGCAGCTAGGTTTCTAAAAATCATTCACTATATGTCCACGTGAATTGTAGGTGGCTGTTAAAAAGGTATATAAGCTTTTTGCTTTAACGTTTAGGGAGCGAGCCCCCTCCAAGTGCATGGTGAATCCATGTCACTTTGGGCCCCTCCTACAGCTGTAGCTCTAGCCAAATAAAGCTTCTGCTGACCTGCTGACTTGACCCAAAAGTTTGCTGCATGTGTTTACTCTTAGATTTGTCATGGAAAATTTAGAGCTTTTAACCCTAAAAATGTCAACTTTTGCTGCTTAAGCTGCAGGACTTACAGTTACTAGTTGTAAAAAGCTGTTGTTATCTTCTGTTCGTGTTCAGTCAGTAGAAGAGGACAACGGCCTGGGTTATCCTGACCTCCAAAACAAGGTCCAGGTTCAGACATGTAACAAAATGCAGAGCTGT
>NW_005843603.1:77837-79997 GCF_000455745.1 Alligator sinensis
AGTGACCCGGGTTTTGCAGGATCAAGAACACTTTTGATGCACTTCAAATGGCTGCTCCAGTACAGCTCTCCATCTTGGCTTGTATCCATTCCTTCTCTTCCCAATTTCCCCCTCACACCTTTTATCACAGGAATGTTGTCTGCATAGTTACAACAAGCAGCCCGGGCACCCTAATGGACTGGGGAAGCCCCAGTGCCTGGAAACAAAAAGCCAAAACATGCAACTGGCCAAACCCAGTGACAGCAAAAACAGCTCATTCTAAGAAGAAACATGTTAAAATTATGAATAGACTCATGTGACATGGCTGCCTGTGACAGCATTGGACTCAGTGACCCAGGAGATCCTTTCCAGACCTATGCTCCTAAAGTCTTTCTTTGCAGCACGGGATCTACTATTAATGGCAGGCTCCACTGAAGTGGGGCGTGGAAAAGCAGTGAGCCTGATCTTTTTTAAACTCTCTGGAGCCTGCCTGAGCTACGTGGGGGCCTGGTGCTTCCCTCCGCAGCTGCAGTGCCCCCGGGACCACCTGGGCCGGGTGCCAGCAGTGGGTGCTGCCTGAGGAGTGCCACTGCTGCGCAGGGAACCATCAGTCCCCACCACAGCTCAGGGACCGCTTGGCCTGCTGCCTTGATATTACTCTCTGTTTTTTCCCTGCTTCTGAGCAGATATACTATTTTAGTAATGAATGAGCCATCCAGAAATCTTCCTTCTCCCCAACTGTCCCTACAAGTACTGCAAACACATAAGGCAACCAATGGCTAGGTTACATCTCCCCAGTCTTCCTGCCCAAGAAAAGTGTTCATATCATGAGGCATTTTACTGATTTTTGTGGGAAGTGTCAGAGAGTCTGCAACTTCTCAACATGAATAAGAATATCAGGATCTGGCCTTAAATTTTATTTTGCCATCTCCTTCTTTTAATGAAAGTAAATCACTTCTATTTTGTGTAGCTGTAAATTTTATTTTGCCATCTCCTCCTTTTAATGAAAGTAAATCACTTTTATTTTGTGTAGCTGTGCATAAAATACTTCATCTATCAAACTGCACAACATTAAACTATCTTGTAAAAGAAGAATAGCATATGAGTGATGACACAAACTACAGGTAAAATATGTTGCTGAATCTGATGCAGTAATTGGAGCTCATCAATCAATGAATACATCAAATTCTGTCAAGACTTGCTCTAGGTCGTCATCATTTCCTTGATGTATGCTAAGCAAAGCAAGCCCAGTAAGGCAGCTCCAAGTCAAATTGTTGCTCAGCTAAATCTTTACCGTTGTCAGGAGTAGTAGGTCAAAAACTAATTCATTCCAGTGTGGTTTCTATTTATCAGTAGGTCAAAAACTAATTCATTCCAGCGTGGTTTCTATTTATCAGTGTATTGATTCATGCATGATTCATGTATACCAAAGGAGCATATATGAAAAAACCTGATGAGATATGTAGGCTATTTTGCTTTAATAAAAAAGGAGTTTCATGACGAGCTGCTGCTTATTCAAAGTGGTTCAATCATCTCTAATTACTGTTGTCACTGTTGACTTTTTGTTGCAAGGAACTTAAGCCAGGATTGGGGTCTTCCATGGTGCCCTGTACAAACTTATGAAGATGCAACCTGGCACTGAATATTGAACAATCCTACAAAAGTATAACCGGATTTATTGGCCCATTCCAGCTTATATTCCTTTCATCATGAGGAACCATGATTTTCTCAGGGGAAAGGCAGCACAGTCTATTTGATATGGCAATAGGATAAGAGCTCATAAATAAGGCTGAGATCCTTGCCCTGGCATTAAGCTCAGATGAGTCACTTCACCTCCCTGCCCCTCCTGTTCTCTTATGTATTTAGTTGGAAAGCTCTTTAGGGCAGGGATCATCGCCCCATATTTGCCCAGCACTTAAAACACTGGGGCCCTGTGCTCCTGCTAGCCTGATAATATTTCTCCCCTTTGGCAAATGTCCTTCTTAAGGGAAATGTCAGAGCTAAAAAGAAAATGGATATGCTTAGGTTCGTTGATCTTTAATAAATACTGGTCACAACCAATGCTCACTTAAAATACGGATGCCTGATCCCCAGCCATTAAGGACTTTAAGCATCATTACTTCTATTTGGTGAAATAAACTTATTAAGCTCTCATGGTGGCCTCAGCAGTGCTTGTGGGTG
>NW_005843603.1:80511-82288 GCF_000455745.1 Alligator sinensis
AATGTGTATGGTGGGGGTATTACTTTTTAAAATTATTTCAGATAGAATTCACATCCTTATGACAGTACCGTGAATGCTACAGTTCTCCTACAGAACAACTGATTGTCAAATTAACTTTGGCCTTTTGAGGTTTGTTCATAAATTTTAAAAAGCATTTTTAAATCAAGGAGTAATGTAGGAACCATCATGGCAAACCTAGAGCTGACATCAATCGTGGCAAATTAATAAGAAATCCCCTAATGACAAGCAGCCTGCTTTCTATTTTGTACAGTTCCTAGTGTGCTTGCATGCACAACTGTTTACACTGCAGTTTGAAAGAGCTCTGCATTTTGGGTACGTGTTGAACTCTTTTGAGTACTGAACTTGTCTGGAAAATTTGGCCATAAATGTAACAATGGGACTTGATGGGTGCTGCAAGCTTTTATAACGGCGGCTTTCATTTGTTGGTGTAAGTAGGAGCAAGAGCTCGATGACATGGCCTTCGAACAATCTTACTCGTAGAGACTTTTCTCAAGCTAATTTTAAATAGGATTTCACAGCAGAATACTTTTTCAAGAGGCAACATTACTGTTGTTTCTGACAACGATGATAGCTTATGAAGAATGAAAAAAACAGTGTGTTTTTAGAGTTCACCTGGTCAATAGATTGGTTATAACCATCTATATAGCACAGCTTGACTGGTATATGTATTGCTATCCAGAATACCTACCACTAGTGTCTGCAACAAGATTATAACCTCTATTTTTTAGACTCCCCACCACACAGACCTCCTCCCAGTTTACTGGCTCATGTCCCAGGGGGAGTGGGGAGGAAGGTGAGGCGGGGCTCTGGGTGCTTAAAGTGTGAAATGTGACCACTTCTGCCTCTGGCTTTTTGAACATCCGTACCTAGCTAAAGAGTGCTTAACACATCAGGTTATAAATGAGCTTGTTCACTGAGTCCAGAACCCTGTAGTTGCACTTCACTTAAATGGTATTTAAATTTAGACACATGTGTAAGATCTTAACACCATAGTGGCCCCTGAAGATTTTCTGGCCCACAACTGCTTGCTATGCACAATACATGCGTGACTACTTTATATGTAAGAGACTTAACAGGATATTTCCCGTTTCATT
The DNA here is from genome assembly GCF_000455745.1 of Alligator sinensis. NCBI lineage: Eukaryota > Metazoa > Chordata > Crocodylia > Alligatoridae > Alligator > Alligator sinensis. The sequence goes on from NW_005843603.1 coordinate 81,627, forward strand.
TTCTGAGCAGTAGAAGTATTTAAAGAGCATTAATGTAGTCAAACTTAATTTACCTCATTTTTTTTTACCGATGGCTTGCAATCATTTTTCACCATCTCCATGCTAGCTAGATATTGTTTTGTAAACAAATGGCTTCATTCAATTTGGCTTCAGATTTAATTGTTCCTTATTGGAAATGTCAGGTTTCACAGTTGGTTAATAAGGATGCTAGTGGAAAGAGAGAGAGGGGCAGTGGCCAAGGGAAAGCACACTTCATTAGGGAACCTTTGCAGGAACCACCCGGCTGTAGTTCAAGTCAGATCCATAGGTCTGTGACCAGACTCTGTAAAATGTGGTATCTTGACTATAATCACTGAGGTGATGTCCTAGAAGGAAAATATTTGCACATGTTTAAACTGGCTAAATTCCTAGCTCCATTACCGGTAAATCATCTGGCTTCTTCTCCACACTAATCACACCCTGCCCTCATTATGCTGGAAGAGAGGAGGTTAAAGAAAAAAGCAACAGAGAAAGGGTTTTTCTTCCACTCTGGTTTAATAATCAACGCTGTCCCACAGCCTTTCCTCCTTTGTTGGTACACCTAAAGACCCCCTGGCTATATCAGTTTCCTCAGCTATTGGAAGGCAGCAGTATGAAAGTACCTGACACTCAGGTGTTGCCCA
>NW_005843604.1:0-59349 GCF_000455745.1 Alligator sinensis
GCTGTCCCCACATTCTAGTTAGTGAAGGGGTGAAGAGCTCAAACTGTTCTATAATAACAAAACCAAAAGCAAAAATCAAAATATTAATTATCATAATAATGAAATAAATTTTAAATGAGACACTGGTAGGCTTCCAAATTGCTTTAAAATTGTAAGTATATCAATAAAACATTGCCCAACTGATCTCTCTCTCTCTCTCTCTCTCTCTCTCTCTGTGTGTGTGTAGTGGTCTTTTGTTTTATTTGTGGAAGAACATGGATTTGGGGGTATTTTAAAAAGTAAACTTGGGAGTTTTTTTGTCAGAGATTTTACAGTTTTTAAATAGGGAACACCAGAATTCCTGCTACTGAGGCAAATGGCAGGACCCAGTCAGAGGAGCCTGCTCAGGGCTGGCATCCGGGACACAGCTGGAGGTGGCTGACCTCCTGGTCACTTGGGGTCAGAAGGGCATGCTTGGACAGTTCAAAGCAGGCCACCCCACTGAGAACATATTCTGGGTGATAACTGCCCAGATGGCAGGGCGATGGCACACATGGCAGTAGTGCCACGCAAAAGCCAGCTGTGTAGCCACAGCCCACTGGCAGCTGGCCCAGAAGTGCAGATGCCTCTGCTGTAGCCATGCAGTCCTCATCTGGCTCTGGCACCCACGCAGTCTTGAGGTCATATGCTGTCACAGGTGACATCAGGTCATAGCCAGGCAGCAACCTCCACTGCCAGACTGCTGCAGTGGGTAGAGGGTGCAGGGAATGCTCGATTAGGGCTGCTTCAGCAGTCCAGCTGGCAAAAGGGGCTAGTGTCCCCAGATACCAATTGGCTGGACCCCAGAAGTTCCTGAAATAAAGTAGCCCTGAGCTGCTTGCCAGGGCAGCTTTTTATACTGCTGGAGCCAGCACAGGTGTTGGCCCCAGGCTTTAGGTCCCCCTGGATGCAGATCCAGGAGCAGCTGGGATGGGTTATTTTGCCCCAAGTGGCACAATTTGCCCCACACCAAAGTGCATGTCTGGGCACATGAGCTAAGGCAAAAATCCCCAGCTCAAATTTGTGCTGCTCCTATTTGAGCTGCTGCAAGCACATGTGCCTGCATGTGTGGATGCGCCCACTCTGGTTATGGATAGCCTCAGTGGGCTCATCCACACATGCAGGCACGTGCGCTTGCAGCAGCTCAGATAGAAGCGGTGCAGATTTGAGCCGGGGCTTTTTGCCTCAGCTCATGTGCTCGGACATGCACTTTGTTGTGGAGCAAATTGTGCCACTTGGGGCAAAATAACCCTGCCTGGCTCCTCCTGGATCTGCAGCCAGGGGGAGCTAGATCCCAGGGCCAGCACCTGTGCTGTCCCCAGCAGTATAAAAAGCTGCCCTGTCCTGGCCCCATCAGTACAAAAAGCTACCCTGGCAAGTAGTTCAGGGCTACTCACTCTCAGGAGGTTCTGGGGCCCAGCCAATTGATACCTGGGGACACTACCCCTTGTGCCAGCTGGACTGCTGAAACAGCCCTGAGAGTTCCCTGAACCCTTTACCCACTGCAGCAGTCTGGCAGAGGGGGCTGCCACCTGGCTGTGACCTGCTGTGCATCTGCCAGACTGGGATGAGGCATCTGGGCCAGCTGCCAGTGGGCTGTGGCTGGCGGGGTGGGCTCTACGCACCTGCCAGACCCAGATGAGGTATCTGCCCCTCTGGACCAGCTGCCAATGGGCTGTGGCTGCAGAGTTGGCCTTTGTGCAGCACTACTGCCATGTGTGCCCCCTGCCTAGCCATCTGGGCTGCTATTGCCCAGAAGATGTTCTGGGTGTGCTGGCCTGCTTTGAATGGTCAAAGCATGTACTCCTGGCCCCATTTGGCCAGGAAGTCAGCCATAGCCAGCTGGGTCCAAGGTGCCAGCTCTGAGCAGGCAGGGTCCTGCCACTGGCCTCCCTAGCAGGAATTCTGGTGTTCCCTATTGGAAAACTGAAAAATCCCTGATAAAAAAAAATCCCAAAGTCACTCTATAAAATACCCCAAAATCCATGTTCCTCCACAATTAAAACAAAACACCACTATATATGTAGAGAGAGAGAGAGTGAGACAGAGAGACAGTGATCAGTTGGGCAATGTTTTATTGTAATTTGGAAGACTACTAGTGTCTATCATAATAATTAAATTAACTCCAAATACATGTTTCATGAATTCATGAATATATATTTTGCTGCCCCCCCCACCAGGGGTTACAGCCTCCCCACTGGGGTAACAGCCTCTACAACAGAGGCCAAATGGCCCCCGCAGGGGCTACCACCCCCATGCAGGGACTACATGCCCCACCCCAGCACCCCGATTGCTGCCCTGCCTGGCCCAATCCCCTTCCAGCTGCTGCAGCCCCCCCGATGGCTGCCTCGGATCTGTAGGGCTAAGTACAAACAGTCAAAAAGTCCAAGTCTGAACCTATTAAACCTTTGCAAGTTAGTCTAAGCTGCATAGATTAAACTGATAAGCAAGTGAATAGACATTCACTTTTAATTCCAAAAATGCAGACACATGCATGCAGTAGCCAGAAGCCAGAAGGTACTAACGCATGCCTCCCGGCTGGCTGGAGCAGACAGCTTGGGCCAAGGCTAAACCCACCCTTGCAGGGGAGGTGCAAAACATCCTGGGATACTAGGGGACTGTTAGTTAACTTGAATATGAAGGGGTTCTGTGACAGAAGTTCAATAAACTGATTTAACCTAAATCAGTTAAGTCTGATACTGCATCCATCCAGGTTTATCTTAAAGTGTGTTTGGCTATTTTGAAAGTGGTTTATGTGCACTGAACTTCTGTTGTGTTATAGATTTGAACTGGTTTCCAATCACTTATACCAGTTTATGTGCTAGCCTTGGAGACAAGGGCTCACAAACAGGTATTGAGGATGAGTCCAGAAACTTTTATTGGTAAACCTAAATCTCTAAAGTGCATCAGTAGACTAATAGACTAATTCACTCTGCTGAGAAGTAGATAGGCCCTGAGAAGAGGCCTCTTTTAGTGAGTATAAGAGAAAAAGGGATACACACAATCAGGGGAAGATCTGTGGGAACACCAACAGTGGGAAAAGAGAGAGTGCACAGGAAGTAATGACAAGAGACTGGGGGAAAATTTGAGGGAATCTTTGAATAATTGCATTTGTAATGTCTGCTGTGTCATTTAAAGGTGGCATAGTTTTACTTTTCTGCCCTTTTATACAGCAGTTTCCCAAGTAAAATCCCACAAGACATTCTTCCTTTAGATCTTTACACTTGAAAACTTTTCCCCTGCCCTTCTAGTTGAAGCTGCAATGTTAGCATTTCAAGGATTATTTTCCCTTCTCATAAAACAGTGCTGGCTGACAGCACTCCATGAAAGACAAGGTTGTAATGACTAGCGCTGTGTGAAATGGCACCGTTCTGTTTCGCCTTCAGTTTCAACGGTTCGAAGGAACAGCATTCTGTTTCAAATTTTGTTTCCGTTTGAAACAGCTGTTCCATTCCATCGAAACTGAAAAGCTGTTTTGATGCTGTTTCAGCATTTCGCTGGGGGTGGGAAGTCAGCCCAGCTGAGTTGACTTCCCATCCCCGGCACTAGATTGGGTGGGGAGGAGCGGAGAGTCAGCCCAGCTGGGCTCACTTCCACCCCCTCACTGCAATTGGATGCGGGGAGGAGAGTCAGCCTAGCTGGACTCACTCCCACCCCTGACCCTGCAGGGGGGCAGAGAGTCAGCCGAGCTGGGCTCACTTCCATCCCACCCCCCACGCTGGGCTGACTCTCTGCCCTGTGCCCGATCGCAGTGTGGGGGGTGCGAGTGAGCCCAGCTGGGCTGACTCTGCCCCCCACCCTGCCGGATCACAGCACTGGGGGGGACCTGAGCCCAAGCTCAGTTCCCTTCCCCTGCACTGTTTTTGGCTTCTGGCAGCAGGAAGAGGGGAGAGCCAGGGCTGCGCTCCCAGCTGGTTCTGGGAGCACAGCTCTGGTTCTCCCCTGTCTCTTGCTGCTGACTTCAAAACTTGAAATGTTTCAAAACTTTTGAAATGTTTCAAATAGCCTCATTTTGTTTTGAGGCTGTTTGGAAGCCCTTCATTTCGATTTGTTCTCACTGTTTTGAGCTTGAAATTAGTCGAAACAGTGTCGAATCGGTACAACTGGCAAAATTTCCCACAGCCCTAGTAATGACCTCAATAGACCTTCTCATTTGCCATTCCACTGGCCACGCTGGCCTTTCTAAGGCAGCCAACAAGACAACTTTTTTTTTTCCTTTCCTCAAGCGATTGGCATTTGTACAGTCACCAAGGTTTTGGTTTGAGCCTTATGCATAAAGTCTTTGACCATGGTAAGAAGCTGGGTACGATTCCTAATATGGTGTTAAAATTACAAGAGTAGGGAAGCTGCTGTTATTGGCAATCTGAACCTTCTCTGCATAACTGCTAGGTCTGCCTTCCATTTTGGATGAAATTCTATATATGTGTGTTCATTCAAATACGTGCTCAACAAGTGAATATTTTTGCTCTGAGAGAGCTTTTAAATTGATGTTTTAGTTGTTTTTAAGTTAGGTCATGTTAATTAGATGCATTAACTTTTTCATTGTGATCTGCAGTTCTACTATTTTCATTCTAGTCTACATTTGTTTAATATATAGTGGAGTTGGGATGTGTGTTTACTTGTCAATTTAGTTTAATCTTATATGCATTTATTAATGTTCATTTTCAGGATGTTAACATTTTTGCTTTTTACTTGGCAATCAGTTTTGCTGCATCTGGGTTTATTTTATGATCTGTGGAAGTGATGTGCTGAGAACTGAAAGAACCTGTACTGATGTCCACCATGTGCTGGGATGTTTCCAGTATGCACAAGAGGGTGACTGCATGGTGTTTTACATGGTGCTTAGTGTTTCTAGGGTGAAGTTTATATTCAGATTTCCTGAGAATGTCACAGAGACTTTATTCTTTGAGCTAGCAGTGGTACTATTTTCTTTCTTAATTCTGTGTAAGCTTCATTGAGAAGTTTAGCAGGGAACATAAGAAAAGGCTTTTTGAAACGTTTTGGAGTTAGTTTCACTGTTTTGATTTGAATACATTTCTGCTTGCTTTCACTTACCATCAACTCCCACTGTTGTGGTTTATTAGGTCAATTATTCTTAAAGTTCTCTTTTTAGATGTGTGTTTACAAGGTATATCTTATTAGTTCATTATTTTGTATGTTTAGCTGATACATGAATGTCAAAATTTAGAGTCAGGTCTGTTATTTCCCCTCTGGTGTTGTTTGATTAATGGATTACCTTGTAAAGAAGGTGCTTTTCTTTTTTCCAAGTATAGGTTCCAGTTTCCAGCATTCCAGGTATATTATTGTAGATTTATTCAGTTATTTGGTTATAGATATCAGGAATCTTTATATATCCTACAGTAAATGCTACCAGCAGTTAATCTTCGGAATTGACTATATCCTTGTTTATTGACTGAATTTTTAAAACAATATTTCTAAAAATAATGTGGTTGGATAAAATATAGAATACACATTTAAATGTTTTTAATGTAATCTTAAACCGCTTGGGGTATTAAATATTAACATTTCACACTTGTGAAAATAAGTTTCCTTTTTTATGTCCTAATTTGCAAGAAAAAATGGGGTTTTTTGCAAAGCATCAGAAATGTTGAAAGTTTCAACAAGTTCAGTGAATAAAAATGCCAAAAACATTTTACACTAAAACAGTGGTGTTACCTGCAGTACTGCTAGACATCACCAAAAACAAGATTGGGAACAAATCAAAAAAATTAGGGTAGGGTAGGCTATCCCCTCTCCAAAATTAGAGATCATAGAACTCATTTTAAGTTAAGTGCTTTACTTCAGTAAAGATGTTATAAAAAGTTTCCTAATAGTGCAGTATTTAAAAAGAATGCTGGAAACAGTCCGACTATTCTAATAAGCTTATATACAAATGAAACCTGTCCATATTTATACCCTCTACCAAACAGCATGTGGAGAGCTGGGAATACTTAACCAAAAAGACGTTTTCTTGATTAAAAACTGCTTTTTCAGCTTGCAGCTCTCCTCCTCCCTTTCCCTCCTCTCAGTGGAAAAAACAACAGCCCTGAAGGAAATAAAGAATTATATCCTCTCTTGAGGCCTCGCCCCCATCCCCATGCAATCTGTCTACAACTCCCAGCAGCAACTTATGCTTCCTGCAGCCTGAATAAACTCTGTTTGAAAAAAAAAATAATTGAGGTTAAGGGCATTACTATTGTGTGTTGTAATGAGCTGAGCGTGGCAATGTACTGCATTACAATTCTGTCCTTGGCACACCACCATCTGGAAGGACTCCCTGGGACTCTTCATTAGTACATCAGGGAGCCAAGGAACACTGGTACCTAGTTGAAAAAAAATGATACTCTTGCTTTGTGAAGTCTTTCTAAGAAGAGCGTTGCAGCTTTTACTCTTACGAAAAGCAGAAATATGTAAAGTTTTCCAAATCCTGATAGCAATGATACTTTCTTTAAAAAAGGAAACACAATAAGTATGTGGTATGTATGTGCAATGTCACTTGTAAAACTTTTAGGGACAAATAGAGGACTTTACTCAGCCTTCAGTTATACATTTCATAGACGTTAGGGCTGGAAGGGACCTTGAAGATCATCAAGTCCAGTCCCCTGCCCCAGGGGCAGGAAGTCAGCTAGGGTCAAAGGACCCCAGCAAGATAAGCATCCAAGCGTTTCTTGAATAAGTCCAGAGTAGGTGCCTGCACCACTTCTGGAGGGAGTCTATTCCAGTTCTTTGGGGCTCAGACAATAAAGAAAATTTTTCTTATGTCTAGGCTAAAACGGTCTTGTAGGAGTTTATGAACATTGGTCCTTGTTTTTCCTTGGGGCACTCTGATGAACAGATGTTCTCCCAGATCCTGATGAACACCGCTTGTGTACTTATAGGTAGCCACCAGGTTCCCCCTGAGCCTGCGCTTTTCCAGACTGAAGAGTCCCATGGCTCTCAGCCTCTTCTCATAAGGCCTATTCTCTTGCCCTCTGATCATGCACATGGCTGTCCTCTGGCCTCTCTCAAGCTTCTCGACATCCTTCTTGAATTGCGGCAAGATATTTAATTTGCAATACCTACAGTACCTAACATAAGTGATATGTGAGTGCATCCTTTTACTCATTAGCTCACAACAAAGATACTGTCTGCTGCTATCACAGAGGTGAATGAAAAATGCAGTTAGCTTAGCCATTTTCTTTATCCACAGTCCTTTTTTTGCAGTGAGGTGCCTGGTACTTCATCATCTAGCTGTATTGGGTGGTAAAATAGTTTCTCTTGCTGTATTGTTCAACAGCCACATCGTCTTTAAATGAATTACAATCTTATAGTGTATCCCTATGAAATAAGGAAATGCTGTTTTAAGACAGGAGGGTAAGGTATTAAAGCCTTGTCCATTCTGCATCAGCACCAAGACTCAGGCAGGACAAGTCTGAGCACACCCCACCAATGCCCTACTTACCCAAGTCCACTGACATGCTTCAGAATGAGAAGTATGCCAGTCAAACTCCTCTGGATTTTACCCCATTGCCCACTCCAAGACATGTCAGAGACAAGGGCTCACAAACAGTCATTGGGATGAGTGCACCTCAGTCTTATTGGTAAACTTGAATGTCTGAACCACATTAGCAGACTGAGATAGATTGGGCCTCTCGAGTCCCATGCTTCCCTGGATACAGCATTGGCATGGTATAGATAACCCCTGGAGACTTGCTTAAGGTGATATGGAAAGTTGGTGGCAGAACAGGGTCTCAAGTTCTAAGAAACCACTGTATTTTCTTTCATCTCCTCAGCATATAGGCAGGCTCTCATCTTCCAAAGACTTTTAGTGCTCTACACTGTAAACAGTTTACATCTTGTTATTTTCATTATCCAGTATTTAACCTAGATTTTTGTGTACCTAGCTGCATGTTTTCAGGTAGAGACCCCTCTCTTCCTAAAGACTTCTGTGTCATTTGGGATGGGGCAACTAAATTAAAATTGGACAATTAGGAGGAGATATGTAGCAGCAGAAGGACTCAATGAAGTGTGAACCAAACCATTGTTTACAATAAATTGTTTAACAACAAATTGTTGTTATTATAACAATAATAAATCCATCACAGACTAGATCCATGCACAACACAAGGAGAACAGCTTCTGGACTCCAGTTGAGGGCTGCAGGCCCACTCTGGACCTGTATGTATAAACTGTTTCTGCTTTTGTAACCACTCTGAAATTGCCAAAAATCAAGAACACTTGCATTACAACTTCATTCCTGTAGAATGGAGAGCCATGGTCACCCTTAAAAATAACCATATTATCATACAACAGGTTGATAAGTGGGGTGCCACTGTTGTCATGCACTAGACAGCATACATGTAAGAAGCTGCAAAACAACTTTCCAACATAGAGTTTTACAGATGCTGAGAACAATACTGGGAGAAGTTAAACAACATCTTCCCAATACTACCTCTGGAAACGCAGGAGAAAATTAATGCTTGCACTTCCCAGGAACTCAGGCCAGGCAACTCTTACTTATTACCCAAGATCCACAAACCTGGCAACCCATGATGCTCCATTGTCTTTGGCTTTGGCACTATGACAGAAGAAATTTCCAGCTATGTTGGCTCTATCCTATTCCCATTTGCCACTGGAGCTGCCAGCTATTTGAAAGACACCATAGATTTCTTCAAGAAACTAGGCTCCACTTATAAGCTTCCTGCAAGCACCTATGGATGCCACATCAGTGTACATCAACATCCCCTATGAGGGCAGATTATGAGCCATAAAGAACATTATGGCTTGAACAAAGGACACTGCTTCTGCTTCCATTGTACTCTCCCACTTTGTCTTAATACACAACTATTTTAGATTTGGGGACTCCCTATCCCTAAGGTACATCAATTATATTGCCATTGTATGTACACATGGGAAGGAATCTCTAGAAAAATTTCACCAAGACTTTAATAACTTCCACCCTTCTAAACTGACTTTGGAATACTTCACCCAGCAAATTCAGTTCCAAGACACCATGGTGAAAGTTTCCAATGGCCACATTGCATCAGAAATCCACCAAGCCATCACAGCTGTCAGCTTTATCCTAAGTATGCCATCATTTACAGCCAGGCTCCACATTACGACCATTTCTGCTCTGATCCCACAGACTGGAATGCATGCTTTAAGGATCTCGAGCGGGGATTCCTACAACTACAATGCACTTCCCAAACCATAGCCATTTAGATAAACAAAACCAGATTCAAACCTCAGTCTGACCTGCTACAAGACTGAGACAAGGACAACAGAATCCCTTTGGTTGTCACTCCAGCTTTGAACATCTTATACTTTTCATCAATGACCTTCAACACTTCTTGGAAAAGGATGCCCATCTAAAACTGTCCTAGCTTACAGATGTTCCTCAACCTCAAATTCCATATTTCAAGCAACAGGCTATCTAACTCCCATTCTTACCAAAGTACCAGACCATGCTCCAAACCCAGATGCAAGCTGTGCCCCTTCATCAATACAGACCGCACCATCACTGGACCAAATAATGTGGATTGTAACATACGAGATTTATTCACTCTTACCTCTGCCAACGTCATATGTGCTATCATCTGCCTACAGTGAACCTCTACTCTCTACAGACATCTACATTCTCATTGCTGCATGTAAGAAAGAATGAGCACTGATAGGATATCAGTTCAGGAAAGATGCACAAGCCTGTGGCAGAACATTTTAACCCCTCTGGACATTCCATCCACAAACTGGACTGTGTTAAGTATGGTCTAAACAGGGGCGGTGGATTCTTATGCCATTTCCTGAATTAGTTTCTGTGACCCGTTTGTCCCTATGGGGTCTTTGCTTGTTTGTCTTTCCTGTTCTCTCCCCCGCTTTCCACCTTCTCCTCCCCTGTCTTTTGTATTCAAATCACTCTCTCTACTTGATAGACTGCTCTCTGCATGTCCTTTCATAGAATCTGATAAAAGCATGTGTAGGCTTACAAAAGTTCATACAACTCTGATTTTTAGTTACTCTGTAAAATGCATCTCTACCCTGCCTTCTATAACAACCTTGACATCTAGTCTGCTGGTGTGCTAAAATCTCTGTGGATCATACTAACCAATAAATATTTTATTATTTCCTTGTAGTCTCCAATCTATATGTCTGTGTCCATTGTAAGCCCTTGGGTCAGAGACCATCTTTTTGGTTTTTTCTCTGAAAAGCACTTAGTACAGCGGTCTTCTGGTCCTTAACTAGAATTACGGAGTGGATTTAAGAATAGCCCTATCTCAGCCATCAGAGACCAGCAGTCATTGTGCAGTACCACTGTACCTTTCCATACCTGTGTTGCTGCCTCAGAGTGTTGTGTTAGCATATGGTCGTTTGAAATTTCTGTACTTTTAAGTGTAGATGATCAACTACTTGAACATCTCTGAAAGTACTCATTGAAAAAAACAAATATAAAACAGATGCATAAGTGGACTTTGGAATGAATGCACTGTGGACAGAGAGCCATCACTACACTCTTCACAGTCAAGTTTTTTTCATAAGCTCATGTGGTATACACCTGTGTCAAGTTAGCAGCGTACCTAGGTGCTGTATAGAAGATTTAATGATTCAGAGTGCCTTTTGTTTCTTTGTTACTTTTGTGATTTCACCATATTGTCCACCCCCAGTATTTCCATTGTGTTTTACTTTCCTTCTGTTTAAATTTCCAATTATTTTGCTAGCACTTGATTTGGCTCCCCTTACTAATGTTTGTTGAGAGGTTAAATAATATAGGTGAACTACATCACACATTTAAGGAAAGCATTAAGTAATCATAAATTTGTATTACCAAAAACATCCTGTAAAATGCAGTGCATTAGACCCCAACTAAAGCAACACATGACATTTAAGAAATGAGCATTTTATGAGCTGGCTGAAAAAAATATTTTAACAGTGGGAGCAGGTTATGGTCATTATTTGAAGGGAGCAGTTTGTGGTCATTTTTGCATCCATCTAATAGTGCACTATTACATCTCTGTTTCCCTTTCATGTATTTAAGGCTCCCTGTATATGTGCAGGTAAAGCCAAGATGGGATCTAATTCATGATTCTTACAATTGTGCCTCCTGACATGCCATGCTTTCATGGCAGAAGACACGATTGTGAGATCCTATCATGCCTTACTGCCGGTGCAACAGGAGCCCGATCCCAGGCTTCACCTGCGCAGTCAAGAAACAAGCTCCCATGGCTGGGAGCCCTACACACCCCAGTTGAGGGTCTCCCAGCTGTGGGGGGCATGCTTCCAGAGCTAGAGGATTCCTGCATGGGTGGTCCCCCTAGCCTAGGGTTTGACACACCTGTGGGGCAGGGAGATCACTGTAGCAGTGATCCCTAGGGCTTGGGGGGTTTATGCTGGGCACAGTGCAATCCTACCACTGACAGCCCCCTCAAGTGATGGGGCTCCCAGCTGCAGGCAAAACTCTGCTACATTTGCAAATTAAAGCTCAGTAGCAACCAGCTATAAAGTTAGTACACATTTTTGAGGTCTAATTTTACAGCTGGTTGGAGCTTTTTATGGTGTGATAGCTACTTTTGCACGTGCAGCTGGTCTCCAGGTGATTGTGCAATTAACCAGTAAATTATGCAGTACCCATAATGTGTAGAGGGGCCCAAAGTCATATTTATCAATAATGTTATGTACATTTGAGCAGAAAATTATCCAAAGTGTACCAGCCTACCTTTTTTCATATCATTATGCCTTCATCCCTCAGCTCTGCTTCTTCTTCACCAAAGAGAAAACCACTACTTTTCCTTCCCATTATGGAATAAGTACAGAACCGAAAAGAATGTCGTTTGGTGTAAATTTAAGATTGAGGTGATGTTGATGGTCAGGAAAAACATTTCTGGAACTTCATAATTTCTGACTTCTTTCATCACTGATTGCATTTGTCAATTTGCTGTGCTCTCCAAATGTCTTGGAATAATTTCTTTTCATGGACTAGGTTTTTCAGTGATTCTAATTTTGCCACAGTTGTCATTCCATTGTTACCTCTGGATTAAACTACTGTACTATGCTCTACATGGGACTAGACATGAAAGGCATTCAGAACCTTCTCTTAATGCAGATACCCACTTCTCCCACAGGTAAAAAGCATTTACCTGTGTTGAGGAAATGTTGTGCTCTACAGCTTTCAAATTCTTTATAAAATAGCTACAGATAAGTTTAAATAGCCTGAGGCCTAACTATCTCTAAAGGTACACCTCCCTTTATAATTTACCATGCTTTCTGCGTACCTCCAGAGCACTTAACATAATTGTCACCAGTGTAAGTTTCAAAGTAACAAAAAACAAGGGGTTCTAAATAGTAGACCCTTATCTCTGTTATTGTTCCTATTAGAAATTTAATATAAGTGTGAGCCTTATCCCATTCAAAAAACATTGTGATACCCATTTACTTTTTCTCCTGTGTAACATTTGGTCTACAGATGGCCCCTTTGAAAGATTGTGATCTGCAGCCAAACCTATTTCAAAGGAAGAAGCTCTGCTGAGATGTGTATGTGTCCTTCCCCATGCCCCTCCCTGCCATAAATGTATCACAGGGTGTGTCTGCACTGCAGTGTAGGGGTGTGATTGCAGGACAGAAAGCTTTCTCTTCTAGCTACCATGGGTAACAATAACATTCAAGATATGGCAGCAACCCAGGCATGTGCCCACAGTTCCTGTCAGGCTTGTATTGTCTATACTGAAGTCTCTAGTGCTCTTATGGTTACTCATGCTACCTAAATGAAAGCTAATGGGAGGTATGCCATCATGTGCTGCAAATATACCTTCTGACTGCATAACCTTCATTTCTTTCCCACCTCAAAGGAAATGCATAATCAGTCATTCCCCTGTGTTGGGAAATGTATTAAGATGGTTAGTGTATTGTTTTAACTTCAGTTATTTGTTCAACAGTGAGTTCATGGTTAGTTGTTAGGCAGACAAGGTTCTTTGGGTAAATCCAATATCTTTTATTAGACCAGCTCAAATAATTGGAAAAGTTCTTCTTAGCAAGCTTTCAGGCACAAATGCCCTTCATCAGGCTGAGGAAGTGTATGCAGATGGTCCGTGCTCTTCCTGGATGGAGTGGTAAAGCAGTCAGAGGCCAGTATGTATGCATGAAAGCCAGTCAGGTAAAATGTAAATTGAAGTGGTCAGTAGGTGAGAGACAGGAAGGGGAAGGGGAAAGGGGGAATGAATGTAGCTGTAGTCAAAGGATGGGAAAAAGGAGGGTGGCGGGAATGAGGGAATGAGAATAGCTGGTAAAAAATGGAAGTTTTACCTGGGAAGTCAGATATTAGGCAGGTTATAATGTGTCATGAATCCAGTGTCTATATTTAGTCCATGAATTTTGTATCTGGTAGATTCATGAAGTGGAGTTAATACGCTCATCTGTGAAAGGTATTTTGTAAATTCCCTTTGAGGATTAGAACTGAGAGATTGGAGAGGGTGGTTTTCTTGTGAGAAGTGTGCCCCCACCGGTAATTGGGTATTCTTATCTTTGATACATTTCCACTGTGCATTCATTCTGGTGCACCGTTGTTGTTTGGTTTCTCTGACATATTTTTCATCAGGGCATTTGGTGCACTGGATGAGATACTACAATCTGGAGGTGCAGGTGTAATATCCAGGAATGTTGATGGCTCTGTTATGGGGTGTAGTAATTGTGGGGATGGTGGAGGTGTGTTGACAAGTTTTACATTTCTTGTCCTGGCATGGTCTGGCTCCATTTAGTGTGTTTAGGGCTGTAGGAAGTTTGCTTCTGGTGATGAGGTTGGTGAGGTTTGGTGCTTGTTTAAGGCTAGGATGGGTGGTTCTGGGAAGATCTCTGTGAGAATTGGGTCTCCTTTTAGTGTGGGTTGCAGTTTGAGGATTTTCCGTATAGGTTCCAGGGAGGAGTGATATGTCCTAACCAGTGGCGTGCGATTCATGGGGATTTTTCTTCTGTATTGCTGCAATTCTTCATGTGGTATCTGGGTGGCTCTTTCAAAAGCGTGATCTATTTCCCTGGAGGAGTGTCCTTGTTGAGTGAAGGTCCTTTTGAGATTTGTGAAGTGGTGATCATGGGTGTTCTCTTCAGTGGTATCGGAGAGCTTGGCTATATATTACAGCTTTCTTGGTGTTTTTAGGGTGATTGCTGGTTCTGTGCAGATATGTATGTTGGTCTGTGGGTTTCTTGTATATGATGGTCCTTATTGTACCATTCTGGATAGTAACCATCGTGTCTAAAAAGTGAATGTTGGTGTTGGAGTATTCCGGTGATAGTCTGATGGAGGGGTGCTGCATGTTGAATTTCTGATGGAAATCAATCAGATTGTAGGTTTTCAGTCCAAATGATGATGATGTCATTGATATATCTTAAGTATAGCAAGGGTTTGATGGTGCAGTCCTTGAAGAATTTTTCTTCCAAGTGGCTTATGAACAGGTTGGCATAATGTGGGGGCATTTTGGTGCCCATGGCTCTGCCCGTGGTCTTGAGGAAGTGTTGGTTATTGAAAATGAAGTTGTTTCGTGTGAGGATGAAGTGTAATATCTTTGGGTTCTGTACTCTGAGCTGCAATCTTGTTCTTGCAGATATGTAAGGCAGGCTTGAATGCCATCCTGGTGTGGGATGTTGGTAGGCTGGTAACATCCATGGTGTCCTTAGACCAGTGGTCACCAACCAGTCAATCTTGATTGACTGGTTGATCGTGGAGCCTCTGACAGTCGATCTCAGTCTGTCAGAGGCTCCACAACCTGGAGCAGCAAGCCACATGTGGCTGGGCTGAGCCACGCCCCCTGCCACCTGGGCTGGCTGGGTGAATTCGGTCAGAGCCTAGGCGGCTTGCCCGGGAGGCAAGGGGGTGGGAGGCAGGGCAGGGGCAGTAGATTCTGGAGTACCCTTTACTTACAAAAAATTATCTTCACCATAACAAATTTGGAGATCACTGCCTTAGACTAACACAGCTACAACCTACACCCCTGAAACATGGTTAGTTGTTAGTTATCTAGTGAATGTTCTAGCACTTTTTAGAGTTTGCCTTTATGGAATCTAGGGATTATCTTTTCTCTGTAAGAAAAGTAAGTAGACGAGATCTCACTTGGACTTTTTCCATCTTGAGACAGTGTCTCCATCAGTACCACTCAGAAAACTCACACCAGCAGGATGATGTTGGGGTGAGCATCGCCTAATTTCATTGTGTTCCTTTTTTCTTCATCAGAAAGGAAGGCACTGGAGGGTCTCATAGACCAAGTTTTGTTTCAGTAGTTTAGTTGAACTGACAGAAAGATCCGTGCTTGCACAGATATGTCAACAAGCACGATTGATTGGTGCATCCTTAACATGGAAAAATGCCTTAGGCTTGCATTATGGAAACAATGAAGAACAACCAGAAATCAGCCTAATTATCCAGATCACTGACACACATGTTTATGGAATGTCACTGTCCTGATTAGAAGCAGTTAATTTAGGGCAATGAATTGCATAAGAAAATATTTGAAGGCTGCCATTCCTGTACCTGGGAAAATAATTAGATGGCTATGCATAGTTTATAGTGGTCAGTAAGTTATGTTAGTGATAAGATGTGAGTGATAGAGTATATGCTATGTGGCATAAGATGTCTTACCTTTTTTTGTCCTTGATTTTAGGATCTTTAACTGTTTTATTTTAAGTGTTTTTATGTAGGAATTAAATATTTTGTTAAGGTTTCAAAACCAGCTATTTATAAAGTGAAGAACATTCACTGACATGCTGTTTTTATGTAATTTACAGTTCTGATAGGCAAGGTTTAACTTATTTCACAGTAGTTTTTAACAGTTGAATTCAGCAGAAAAATAACCAACAAATAACAAATCATTCTGCATAGGTCAGTATACATTAGATTGCAGAATCAAATGTTTACTAAACACACTGAAGACACTGTGGATTTGCACAAAGTATTAACAGTTATCATTAGAGAATTGTATAATGTAATCCTAATTGTAAAGTAATGTATTTGAATTATTAGCATTGGCCCTGCACTTAGCTGTGTCCTGCATGGAGCCCCACTGATTTTAGGGTTGGGACTATAGAGTTGTGACCACTGTGATTATTAATTATTAATAAATGTTTGTACTGTGGTAGCACCCAAATGTCCCAAGCAGGTTTGAAGCCTTGTTGTACTAGGCCAGCAATTCTCAACCAGGATGCTATGGGGTGCTGCACAATATTAGCACTGCTGGTGTGTAAACACCTGCACATGATTCACAAGATAAACCCAGAGATTTCAAATAAGAATCAATAGTGTCAAAAACATTCTGACCTATTGTGGGCTTTGACTACTTTGCAACAGAAGAATTGCGCTATTATTTTGCCATAGTCAAGAAACAAGTGAAAGCTAAGAGCTGACACATTTTCCAAGGAGTGGCTTGAGCCTAATGAGGTTGAAAACCACTGTACTAGGTGCACTGTACATAGGAAGAACATGTGATGTTATGATCTCTTCCCTTTTTCTTTCTTTCTTTCTTTCAGCATAAAGCGACATCAAGAACGAAGAGCAATTTTGACTCCAATTTTAACAGATTTCACAGTTCGAATAACTGCTGCTCCTGCGATTATTTTCACAAAAGTAATTGCACCAGAGAATTTGCACACAGAGGTTAGTATCAAGAAAAAACAGAAAAAAAGAACAGCATGTTAACATGTAAACTGTTGTCCCAGTAGCACATTTTGATATTGATATTGTTCTAGTAAGCAATATTAAAATAAAGTGTTTATACATAGGAATAGCTTTAAAAAGTACTGTTGACTTCGGTATTTTACTCTGACACAGATAGTGATTGTTATCTGTATTTTAGGGACAGATCTTTTTTTATTTAACAACATTATGATTGCACCTAATCGTGGCCCTCCATTTGCTCAGGATGCCCTTGTGCTAGGTGCTGTACAAACACACAGAAATAAATAGTCCTCATCCTAAAGAAGGAAATGAGGAGAGACCTGATGCATCAGATGTACACAAAGGTCCATTGAATTGTGTAAGTCCACATCCTGTTTGTCTCACTTTATCAGGTCTTGCCTAACAAGACCTGCCACTGCAAGCCTCATTGGCTGCAGGGCTCGCAGCAGGGACATTGTCATTGGTTGCAGGACTCTCAGTGGGGGTAGCGGGGAGAATTCTACTGCCGCTGCCTGCCCCTGATCTCACGAAGCTCGCAGCAGCAGGAGCATTCTCCCTGCTGTGAAGCCCCACCCCTCATGAAGCTCACAGCAGCAGCAGCATTCTCCCTACTCCCCATACTGCAACACCCGCAGCCCCCACTACGAGCCCTGTAGCCCATGTTGGCTATAGGACTTGCAGCGGGGGCGGCACACAGAATACTGTCCCCCCTGTGAGCCCTGTCAGCTGCGGGGCTTGCAGTCATGGGAGCTGGTGCAGTGGGAGGCTGAGATCATGATCCCAGGCTCCCTCTGCACACATGATAAGGCTCAATGGGATTTACTGCGCAGTCCCACTATCACTCTTGCCATACACAGAAAGCTCAATTGTACATACATGTGCATGGCAGAAAGCGCAATTGTGTGGATCATGCATTAGATCCCATTGTGCCTTTACCTGCATGTGTCGAGCAACCCTAAGTGTGACAAATTTCTTGATACAGAGAGCATCAGCTACTAGAGAAAAATAAAACTAAGACCCTAATAACTACATGTAATGTACTTTCTGTGATAAATGTCCATGTAATGATGTTTGGGATTTTTTATGATTATGTACATTGCTTTATCCTAAATACAAGCTGTCAACAGGCAGACCTAATTTGGCACTGTCTGAAAAGCCAAAAGTGGGAATCTTTTAATGGTTTCCAGCAGTATTTTTAAAGGTTTTTTAATGAATCACGTCTTCTCAACACTATTCAACACAATGTTACATTTAAAAAACACTTTTCCTAGAACCCTGGAAAACACATCTGAAAGCTACATTGTCTCAGCAAAAAAGGAATCAACTGATTTTGTTGTAGTTGAACTTCCCAAGCTAAGAATT
Organism: Alligator sinensis; assembly: GCF_000455745.1. NCBI lineage: Eukaryota > Metazoa > Chordata > Crocodylia > Alligatoridae > Alligator > Alligator sinensis. The sequence goes on from NW_005843604.1 coordinate 18,005, forward strand.
TCCAAAAGCATACCACCCCAAAATTAATAGTGGTGTAGTGCAAGATATACCACATCGATTGGAAAGATTTTGCAATAACTTTTACCAGTCTGTAGGCCAGCTCATTAACAATAAGCCTACGGGACCTTGTACACACAAGAGATTGTGGTTCATTTTTTGGCATTAGCATGGCACAAGGGAACTTAAAAATTTTATATGTCAGGAGGTGCCAGTCATTTCTGGCCAGCAAGCAGGAGTGATCTCTCATAATAGCTACCTCCTGGGGAGGGCAAAACTGAGGCAGGAATAAAAAGGCATATTTGAACTATAGGTTACAGGTACACACTTAAGCAGAATGAATAGACTGGCTATATGAGGGGAAAATTGAAACATTTAATGTAAAATGCCATCAAAAGTGTGGGCTGGAAAGAGTTTAACTTAAACAAATATTGGGGGATAGCTGAGATGCACAGAAAGGATTCAGTAATCAGTAACGTCTAAAATTTACTAATGCTCATGTTCAGGAATGTAAATGTTTTATGAGTCAGATTCTCCTTGTTACTTATTCCCTCAGAGACACTTACTGGTGAAGAAAGAGGTCTACATAGATTACTAAACATTTGAAAACAAACGAGATTCTCATGAAGAGGGCAGTGCTTCTGCTTATTTATCAACCTTTCTGGACTGGTTCTATTTTTCATCTCTGTACTGCCTGCCAACCGTGGTCTAGAGCTTTAGCTGTGCTATATAATACCAATAAAATAGTGGTCATCCAACTAACTCTGCCAAGTTATTAATAGTGGTTTACAAGTAAACAGAAATCAATTAGGCTGGTTATCAGCAAGTTCCAATACATGATTTCATTATAAATCAAACTTATTTTATATTCCAAAAAAGTACATCTTTTGGAAGAAGAGGGGAAAGGAGAATTGTAATCCATTGCCAAGAAAATGAAAAACAAAAATCTGATTGTCCACTATTTGATACTACAAAGAAACGGAAACAAGACCTCACGCATGAAACACTTAGATATAGTTTGTCTCGATGGTTACATAGGCTGTTGGAAGCAAGTAAGATATCAAACTGTGCCTTCATCAGAAGACTTTATAATTGGTATGCCAGTCTCTGCTAGTTAAGGATAAGCAGATTTAACAATCATAATTAACATTTTTAAATAGCTTAAATTTTATAGGTCATGTAGAAACTGTAAATTCTCTATCTGGAATTTGTTAACAAGTGTTTTGAATTATTTTTCTCCATAGGAGATTTTAGTGTGTGGCCATTCTTTAGAGGTGAATGTGACCACAAACCTGGATTTCTTCCTCAGTGTGGCTCAAGTACAACTTCTGCAACAAATAATACAAGCTAATATGGTTGGATTAGAAACTTCCAGCAAAGCCATTGAGGTAAGTTAGATAACCTGGGATTTTATTTCTATGGCTCACATCAGACATTTAAATCGTTTGCAATGGTAGAAATATGACATAAATGAAGTGCATATATTATTCTTTATTTATTTTTACACTTCTTTTGCCTCATCCTGCAAAGATAGGGTGACCACACATCCCAGTTTGGGCAGGACAGTTCCAGGTTTCATAGGCCAATCTGAGCCAGTTAGTGAAAATTAAAACAAGTCCTGGAATCGCAAGGATGTGGGACTCAGTCTGGCATGGAAGTAGAGCGGCATTGGGCACCAGGCAAGCACCACCAAGAACACCGCTGCCTGCAACAGCACTGCAGACTTGAGGGGGCGGTGTCCCAGATTTCCTTAAAAGTAATATGGTCACACTATCCAAAGAGGAATGAGAGACCACATGAAAGGTGTCTCAGTTTGCATATGCTTAATGTATCTTCATCTTTGCCTTGGCTCATTGAATCCACCTATCATACTGGTGCTCACACTCTTACTTCTGTGAGATGGCCCCTCTGAACCTCTTACTCCACTGAGCACTAGCTGTGGGTGATGACAAACTTCACTCATTAAGCTTCCACCTTTTAAATCTTATATTTGATCATTAATGCCAAATTAGGCCTCCAAGATGTTCCTAGGAAGATGAAACTCCCCATCAGATATCTTGCAGCAAACAAAATCATATTCCTTCGTGATCCTCAAATCCTGTGATCTGTCAGGCCCACAGCATCTTGGGAATGCAGTTCAGATTGTACTTTTGTTATAGAGCAGAAAAGGCTAGTCAGTAACCCAAGTGGACTGGCTGCTACCTACCTTCAGAGCCTTCCATATAGCAGGGCTGTGTAATAGAGCTATGCAAAGCTTCGGGTGGTGATTCAATTCAGAGGAGATTCAGCCTGATTTGGTGGCCGAATCTCTAAATCTGAATCAAATCCAGGAACCAATTAAAAGGTCCAAACTGATTCAAAGCACTCTGAATCTTTGGCAAAGATTCGGAGAACTTTGATGATTTGGGCAGTCCACGGTGGCTGCAGCAGGGAGCTGCAGCCGGACTCAGAGCTGGTAAGTACTAGGGGTGGGGGAGGAGGGGCTGAGGGAGGGAGAAGAAGACTATAGGAGGACCCCTGCCAGCCCCCAGCCCCTTCCTGATCCCTGCCCACTCCCCCAGCCCCACCATGGCTGCCCTGCCTGCCCCAGCTCCCAGTGCTTTAAAAAAAAAGCCCAACTCACCGGGTACTGCCAGGAGGGGAGTGATCCCTGCTACCCCCCACTGTCCCATGCTACATGGGGGGGCTCTGCCAGCCCCACTCCCCCAGCCCCACCCCCTGGCCGGCCCGCCCAGGCCAGCTCCGGCCCTTTAAGGAAAAAAAAAAACACAGAAAAGCCCCCGGACTCCCAGCGGCCACAGGGCTTTGGGGGGTCATGGAAGAGCCTCACACATGGCGGGGGCAGCGGGGATCACCCCCACCGGCAGGAAGGGCGAGTGTGGGGGTTTTTCTCGGGTCTTTTTTTTCTTAAAGGGCCAAAGCTGGGGCAAGTAGGGCAGCCATGGGTGGGGCTGGTACAGTGGAGGGGAGGTCAGGGGGCTTGTGCAGAGCCCCTCACACAGCGTGGGGCAGTGGGGATTGCCCCTCCACCTGGCAGCACCCACTGAGTTCAGGCTTTTTTTTTCAAAGTGCCAGGAACCGGGGCAGGTTCTGAATCTCTGAATTGAATTCAGCCAAATCGATTCAGGGCAGTTTTTCAAAACACCAAATCGAATCATTGTCCCCAAATCGGCTGGATCCGAATCCAAAGCGAATACTAGCCGCTTAGCACAGGCCTACTGTGTAACCCACCAAAGACACTCAACTCTCCTGTTCCCCTCCTAGCCAATGGGAGAAAAATGGAGGACTATTCTCTCTTTCCTGCTCAGGTACTGTCTCCACATGCATCCTGGGTTAGGGTTAGACAGTAAAAGGTCCAGCTCCCTCCTTTTCCCTTTCTGTCTAAGGACCCCAGGACTAGTTTGTTACCCCACTGGTCTAAAGAAACATCCTTTCTCCCTCAGCCCCTCCTTCCCTGAGAGTGGGGGAGGTGGAGGAGACATCATTTAATTACCCTGTTGAACCATTAAAAATGTAATAAAAGAAATACAGTATAGTTTTCTCTTCCTTGGATACTTTGCAGGCACAGGGCCTCTTTTGGAAATGTGCATTGTAAAAAAGTATACTATGGGAATATCTTCAATAAATAATTGCAGGGCACTCTTTTCCCATTGTCAGAGGAATGGTCAAAATCATAAAAGTTGAATGGATGCCCAGAATTCTAATTTTGAGCTGGTGCAGTGCAAAAGTCTTGTGCTCTTAGTAGGGAGTATGCAAACTTGCTGCAACAAAAGCTACTTCCTACCTTATTCAGAACACTTTTTCTTCATTGTACCCAGAAATGCCCATTTGTCCTTCATTAATGTCTTTCATACATACTACAAAGTCCCCTGTAATGAATAAATGAAAACAATTCTAGTTCAAATTGTCAGCCTTGCTTATATCATAATATATACAGCTAACCTGGATTCAGTACAGTGAAGTATAATGCTTTCTTTCATTACTCTGTTCTCTAATACTCTGTGTTGTCTAGTCTGAAGTGCATGAATTAAGCCAGCTTATGCTGGGGTCTCTGTGTCTGTTCTCTTCATATTTTTCAACTCATGCTGTTGCCCTGAATCACTAGAGGGAAAAATCGTAATATTGATGAATGGGCCAGTTTATATCAATCTAAGTGAGTTAAATCTGAAACCTGGAGATGTCAACATTGTTAACTATTCCATTGCTGATCATCTGAATAGAAATATCTAGTGGTAATTTTCCCACAACATCCTGGCAGTCTGTCCAGTCAGGACTGTCTAACTTCTTAGTCCTCAGGGGCCACATGCTGCGTGGGTTGCACCAGGTGAGCTGTAGGTCATTGTGCCACACAGCTCCTCCTCCATTGCTGCTCCACTCACCTGTCTGGGCTTCCCCTCAACTGCTGCACTGGGTGCCCCCTACTGTTGCACTAAAGCCTTTCTCCTCTCTGTTGCACCACATAGGCACAAGTCCTCATCCTCCTGCTGCAATGCATGCCTCCCCAACTGCTGCCCCATGCAAGCACAGTCTTCCTTCCCACGTGGCCCTGATTCTGCCTCCACCTACCTACAGTGGCCCAGACTCACCCTCAGCTCCTGTGCTGCACCACATGGTCCTGCCCTCTGGGGTGGGTGTAGGAAACTGCAGCCAGAGGAAGGCATGCAAACCAGCAGATTCCAGCTGCTATTTGAAGTGTGCACATTTGAGATTCTCCTAACATAGTTAGTGTGTAAGTGATTCAGAAGGTAACAGACTTTTTCTCCAAACTTGAGACGAGATAAAGTGGCAATGGTTCATCAAATGTTAAATGAAGAGAAGTTCTTGGTTGAATAACAGACACTATGATGCATTCTGGATATCATTTTTATTTTGAAGAGAGGTTCACACATGAATTTCCAGCACCAATAAGTTTTCAGCCATTAAGCATACTGTCTTTGAAATCACCAGGCATATAATGCTAAAGAAAACCAGGTGAAAGTCATGTGAGTCTGTGCTTTTTAATGATACCTAAAATGAAGGAATTGGGGCACTTTTTTTTTATTTTGATTGGCATATTTTGTTTATCTTCAGAGACACCTGGATAGATTACGTTTAACCAATCAGTAAGTAAAAATCACTAACAAATATATGCATTCAGGAATTCTCTAAAAGGGATGGGGGATAAGAGAATGCCTTGAATTTCTTGTAGTTACAGCCTTTGAAGCTACTTTAGGAATAGTATCACCTGTTTACCTCTGTGCTTATACAACAGGAAGACTAGACTGGAAACATACCTGTTGCAACTTTTGTTAAGTATCTTTCAAAGAGAGCTTACCTGTATGCTGAAAAATAAACCTATAATGGAGTTGCCTAAGAAAAGAAAATCTAAAGCAGTAAGTTTTTAATTCAGGTTTTCTTCTTAGTAGTGTTTCTGTTAGATGTAGTGAATTCTTCAAGGTGCTTGAAGGTCTTCCTAGAAATGTTCATTTTAGATATATGTCAAGGACCAAACCACAGAACTCTGGAGCATGCTGAGAACTTGATTTCCTGGAATATTCATTGTCCAGTTGATCATAAACTTTGCCTGGATTGTAGGGGTTCTGCTTTCTATTTGCTATGTGTTGAAAAAGTAGTTGGCCTTGAAGAAGGAAGTTTAAAAAGAACTATTGCAAAAATAATAGAAAAGATAAGAGAAAGTTTAGTTACAGATACGTTTTCACTAGAAAGTAGAAGAAATATGAAGATGGAGCTTGATAAGTTTATGAATGGGTTACTGATGTGGGTACCTACAGATGCAGGAGACTCAGGAGGTCTCTGCCAGCCTTATCATCCTTAATAACAATATGAATCCATATTTTTGCAACATCGTACTTAACAGCTAATAGCACGTGCTGTGTTTTTGGTCCATTCACACAGTGCCAAAACCTTTTAACCTATTTCACACCTAAGACACAAGGGTGATTTGAGTAAGTCAGTTTTATTTAAGTATTTTTGCAGTAAAATACATCTTATGCTGAAAATGAAATTAATTCATATAGCAGTTATTACACAATGCTTATTTCCAGACTTCACTTTTTTCTCTGGCTTCCAGGTTTAAACCTTTATTCAGTTTATATCCTTTTCTCATTATCTTGGTCACGCTTCTTTATGTACTGAGTGCAAATAGATTTTGTTTAGGAGAAATCTTCATTTTTGATAGAAAGGTTACTAGATATTATACATCTGGGGAAAAGATCCTTCCACAACCAAAACTGAGAAAGTCACCATTTATGCTGTCTGGCTTTCTACCCATTTTTGCTTTACTAGAGTTGTGGGTGTTCCTGGAGTATAATTACTAACCACCTGTGAATTGGACCAATAGTTTTTTTGGCTCATTAGACCCAAGATTGGCAGAAGCTTTCCATACTTTTCATATAGAACACCTGGCAAAAGTAGGATATCTAATGGGAATGAGAGCATGGAATGGAAATTAACGCATCTGAAGGGGAAAAAAAACCTCTGAAAGGTTAGAGCAGTCAGGTGGGTGGTGCAAAGAATACATAATTTCTGTACTAGAATGCTGAAAGAAGGGAGAAGGGGATGATCTTGCCATCAGTGTGAACTCAATAGCTTGCAAGGTTTAGAGTCAGTATTGAATGAAAGAAAGATATTGAGGTAAATAGGATTTAAATATAACATGGGTTTGCCAAATATAGATCACACCAGGTGAACCACCGATGTGACACAGCCATGGAAATGACAAAACAATATTCTATGAGGTATTCCAGTAGAGATATGGAACTGTTAGTGCCATTGCACAGGGTTATTGATAGGACCTCATTTGAAATGCCTTGTACAGTTCTGGTTGCCATTGTTCAAGGGCACTGTACTTGCACTTAAGCAGATGCAGAGAATGGTTGCTAGGGTAATCAGGGAAATACAGTGCCTATCTGACAAGAGGAGATAAAAGAGCCTGGCTTATTTAACAAAGTAAAATGAAGATTCAGAGTGGATAGGATTGCTTTCTATAAATACATCCAAGAGGGGTGGGACGGGGATGATAGCAGAAGAACAAATGGACATAAACTGGCCAGGAATATATTTAGGATGGAAAACAGAAGGTTTTTAATCACCAAAAGAGTGAGGTCCTGGATCAGCCTTCAGTAAACTGAGACAGAAACCTCAATCACTTCAAGATGGTACTTGATACGTTTCTGAAAGAGACTATATGATACACTTGTCTGTTGACAGCAGAGGACTAGATTTAGTAACCAGCAGGTCAGTTCCAGTCCTATGGCTTATATTCCAATGTAGCTCTTGCTCAAGCCCTCAAAAAGTTATATTTCAAAAATTTAACCTACAATCTCTTCTCTGACAGTCACCAACACTTCCTCCATATATCTATCCAAGTGTTGTCGTTATATTAATCTTTATAGCTCATTATTTTGGTGCCGCTACTTCTGAATTGTGTCCGTTTCGCAGCACCATTTTCTGTACAGCATAGGCAAGCCTTGTCTCTCTGTGTTTATGGATCTCCCACATTTATCCCACATTTATCGCATCTTCGGTCTACCCATCACATCTGTTTCTGAGAAGTTAACTAATGCCTTTGATCTGCCAATGACAGTAGCCTGTTTGCTTTTTTTTACAAGCACTTTTTGTGATTTCTCTTGTGCCGTATCTATTCATAGAAAGCACCTTTTATCAGAATTCAGAGTTACCACCTTATCCTTTTCTAAATTCCTATTTAAACTTCCCTGGCATGATGTTTTTAACACTGTCATGAGTATTAGTTAGGCTGGTGGACACTTGTGACCACAATGACAACTGAAACTATTAATAATGCAAATGTTACAGCCTTTGCTATTATATTGCTCATCTGTTTATCATCCTGTTATCTCTTACCATATTGCTACATTTTAAGCTCCCTGAGGCAGAGGCTGTCTTTGCTTTCCTTCGGACACTGCCAAAATGTGATTACTTAATAAGATAATTATCTAGATTACCCATGCACCCTTTTTGAGGACCACCATCCTTCCTCTCTAGGCTTCTTTTCAAGACAGCAACTTTAGAGGATTAAGAACTCCTGTTTTAATGAAAGTTATGAAGTAGGTTGTGATTTGCCATCTTGAGGTGCATCTAGATTCTACAAATGCATTTGTTTTATTTCAGTCTGGGCTCAGACCTGGCCATGGAACAGGTGCTGCATCAACAATATCAACTGATGATTTCCTTCAACTAGTGCATATTCTGGTTAAGGTGCCTGATCTGATTCTGATCATTTCAGGAGCTTCTTTTGCTATCATTGATAAAAAAAGATGCTGCATGACATTGCTTAATGGGAAGGGTAACACTTCATATCTATCTTCCCTAACACATCTTGGGAAATGTTTTGTCTACTCTAAGACCTCTCATGAGAAGGTTGCCATCCCTCCTGATCAGGGTGCTTCTAAGCTATCAGGAGAGATTGTTAATTTGGGCTGAGGTGTTATGAGTGACAGTGCTGATACTTGCTCCTAAAAGATAAATATACGTTTAATGTAAGCTGATGCCAGGTCATGAATTTCAGAGAGCTTAACTGGTATCTGACCGCAACAAAATCTGTCATTTTTATTAAATTCCAATTGAACAGTTTCTTTAGTTTTCCTGTATCTAATTAAGGGTACAGATGAGCCCAAACTGGTTCTCACTAGAAAGGGATAGGATAGCAATGAAGCTTACTGCAGGAGGGAAAGCATTTAGAAAAAACAAGTAGCTGTTGAGCTATTAGATATCCATTACTGTTCCTAGATTTAATACTTATTTCATATTTTATTGAAATAAATTAATAAAGCAGAAGTCTAAGGCTGTGATAAACCATGTCTAAATGTACCATTGTGGTACTAGCATCTTTGAGGAAACGTTATTGTTCTGCACAGATGCCTTCCTATATCTGGTGCAGTGTAGCCATGTCCATACAATGCCAAAGGTGGGCTAGGGGTGGCAGGGTCATTCTGTAATACTAATTAATCTGTCTAAAGTGCCATGTGGTGGTGGCTACACAGCTTCTGATTTGGGAGCCAGCTGGAGCTACATGATGTGCTTGAGGAGACCATTACTGGGCACAATAAGTTAACTGCATAGGCATAGCCACAGTGAGCTTTGGTAATGATAGTGTATTGGAAACTGTTATACAAACCAATGATAACAATAGGTATAACTTCATTAAATGCACATTGTGGATGTCATCTACTTGGATTTTAAGAAGGCCTTTGATATGGTATCTCATTATATTCTTATAGATAAACTGAGTGACCATGTAGATGATTTCATGGTCAGGTGGGTGGCAAATTGGCTTAGGGGTTGCATCCGGAGAGTGGTGGTGGATGGGTTGGTATCAGCCTGGAAAGATGTGGGCAGTGGAGCCCCACAAGGCTCGATCCTTGAACCAATGTTGCTCAGTGTCTTCATCAGTGACTTGGATGAAAGCATGGAAAGCACTCTGTCCAAATTCACAAATGATACCAAATTACTGGGTAAAGTTAATGCTCCAGAGGGTAGAGAATGAATCCAGGCAGATCTGGACAGGTTGGAAAAGTGGGCGGAACAGAATAGGATGCAGTTCAATAAGGACAAATGCAAGGTGCTGCACCTAGGGCGAAAGAATCACCAACACGTTTACAGGCTGGGGAAGGACCTTCTCAGCAGCACAGCAGTAGAAAGGCATCTTGGAGTCACTGGTGACTCCAAGATGAACATGAGTTGTCACTGTCACAAAGTGATCAGTAAAGCTAACCGCACTTTATCATGCATTAGCAGGTGTATGACAAACAGGTCCAAGGAGGTGATACTTCCTCTTTAAGTGGCATTGGTCAGGCCGCAGTTGGAGTAGTGTGTCCAGATTTGGGTGCCACACTTCAAGAGGGATATGGACAACCTCAAGAGGGTTCAGAGAAGGGCCACTTGGATGGTTAGGGACCTGCAGGCAAAGCCCTACGAGGGCCCTGAATCTCTTCAGCTTCCACAAGAGAAGGCTGAGAGGTGATCTTGTGGCCACCTACAAATTCATCAGGGGGGGACAGCAAGGAATAGGAGATGCTCTGTTTACCAGGGCACCCCTTAGGGCAGTGCTTCTCAAAGTGGTGGTCCATGGACCGGTGCTGGTCCACGAGCCACCGATCGCCGGTCCACAGCGAGTTACCAGGAAAGAAAGAAATATATTTTCAGAAGCATAAGATTGATATGTCATAGTGCCACAGTTCGTATGTTCCAACACTCCAGGTCACGTCACGTCGTGCGAGGTAAGGAAAGAGAAAGAAACAGCCAGTCGCGCATTTGTGTAGTGCTGTTACACGCAGTTGCTGCCACCGGCTGAACCAGGCACGGGTCCCTGGCCCACTGGAAAAATAATTGCCGGTATGCCACATCAGATAGTATGAGAAGCACTGCCTTAGGGTAACTAGGAACAACAGCCACAGACTGACGGAGAGCAGATTTAGGTTAGACATCAGGAAGTACTTCTTTACAGTAAGGGTTGCCAAAATCTGGAATGGGTTTCCAGGGGAGGTGGTGCTCTCCCCTACCTTGGGGGTCTTTAAGAGGAGGCTAGACATACACCTGGCTGAGGTCATCTGACCTGAGGGCTCTTTCCTGCCCAGGGCAGGGGGTCAGATGTGGTGATCTGCTAAAGTCCCTTCTGACCCAAACATCTATGAATTCTGAGCTGGAATAATCCAAAAGAAGGATTCAGTAAATGGGAGAACCTTGGACAAGAGTAAAACTAAAAATGATCTAAGATACGTAGGATGTGTGTGGAAAATAAATCAGACTTCAGTTTGCAATGGTCTGGAGAACCAAAAGAGGTAACACAACATGGGGCAGCACATGTAGAAAATATTCTCTGGAGCAGAAGGAACGATAGTTCCTCTGTGTCTGACTCTGGCACAGTTTTATCTGCAATATTGCTTGCAGACTCTTCATACTTCAGGGGACATTCCCTTGAAGGCTTAAACTTTAGCTCTGGAGCTTCTGCTGTATGATCTCCCATGTCAGTCACAGCCAGCAGGGCCACTTCAGAGCCACTGTTTCAGTTTTCAGTTGGCAACTCCCTTGAATTTCTTTCACCTTCAAAGTAAGCCTTCTCAAGGCTCTCCAGTTATCTCACACTGAAGCCACCTTTTCCACCAGGGAGTCTTTTGAAGCTAACTGGAATTTCAAAAGAAAACAGTAAAGGTGTTTAGGAAATTCTGGTATTGATTTATGAGGACAGATTTTAGGACCAAGTACATATAGCTTGGGTGAGAGATGGCAAAGGGGATATATGTGGCCATAAATCTACACATATTTGAAGGGTGTAAACAAAAAGGAATGAAGGGAATTAACTAGGGTTGTAGAAGGGTTTATGACTAGGAGTTAGGTAATGAAATGAAAGAAAAGGATTGTTTTAAGTTGAAATTGTTTTTGGGGGAAGGCTACCTGATAAGAATATCTTCAGCTGTGGAATGCTTACACCAGGGAAGAGGTAGAAGTTCTCAGTTTCAGACATTTAAAAATAGATGGAGCCAAGCACAAGAAAATAGATAGTAGAAGTCAGTGCTGCCATGGCAAGAAAACTGGCCCTGAAAGATGGCCCTGATAAACCTTTTCAGCTTCTAATACATGTGCTTAAGTATTCAGTAAATTCTATCCATTTACCTGAATTTCAAGTGGCTATTTGAAGGCCAGGTCATACATTATCTAAAATGACAAAATAAGGTGAAAATTAATCACATTTGTTCTGTGCAGCTTAACAATCATTAAACATCTACATCTTTTTTTTTTAATGGACCAAAAGGGGCTTGAGTATATTAAGACTGCCTGGGGCATGTGGATTTAGCAGCAGTAATTAGTTTGTTTTTCATGAATATCAAGTAATCATCATATTAAACCTACTTACAAAAGTACCATATATAAAGAATAACATATGTCTATTTTTCTAAACCAGTGTTTTAGAACAAGTTCAATGTTTCTACTTTTTAAGAAAATAAAAAACACATTTTTTAAGGGGGCAGGGAGGAACCACATCATTAAGTAAGTCAGAGATGGGGGTGCTCTTTGATCTATGCATGTACTCTAGACAGTATCCTGCAGGGGAAAAAATAAAATTTTAAAAAGTAATTTAACATTATTTCTTTCTTCCCATCTCTTAACTCAGCTTTTTACTCATGAGTTTCCGTTATTCTACAGCCTTTGTTTCATTCCCTAATCTTACCATTCCCTAGTCTTGCCTTTCGGTATGTTTACCTTAGTCTGAGCATGCATATCCAGTTGTCCAGTCTTTTCATTTTACACATTTGTTCTGTCACAGAAATCAAAGCAGTAAGAATTAGGGAAATCTTGATTTTTGTAGAATCTCCCTAGTGCTGTGAAATTATTAAAAGTCTTCTCCTTTTCTACAGAATTTGTATTGTTATGTACATACTACAACTTTCTCCAAATAAATAGAATACAAAGAAACTGCCTATTGAGGCCAGGGATTTTCTTTAGGACTAAGTAGTTTTAATGGCAGGAGAATTTTCTTTTCTTTTATTTAATAATCTTTTGAAACATGAAAAGTACTCAGGCAGCTTTCTTCACCTTACCATGCCACTTGAATGGTCTTGTATTATTCATAGATTTTTAAGACCAGAAGGGCCTATTATAGGCCAGTCCAGTGATTTGCAACTAGGGTGCCATGGCAGCCTTTGAAGGGTGCCACTGCTGGGGGATAAGTGAGATAAATGCAGACTCTTTTTGCTGGCTGCTTCTCCTCCTTCCTGACCCCTCTTCAAGTGGATAAGCACTATAATAAATAAATTTGTTTTTGAAATGGGGTGCTGCTTAAATCAGAAAAGTTATGCAAGGATTCTTGAAACTAAAAAGGCTGAGAACCACTGGTCTAGTCTTACCCTCTTCATAACACAGGTCCACAGAATTTCATCCAGTGATTCATGCATAACTTCCACTTGAGCTACAATGCCTGCTTTAGACTAAAATGCAGTCTTGATTTAAAGACTTCAAGTAACAAGGAATCCATCACATCATTCAGTGTAACGACCATTGAGGCATGAAGCACTGCTAATTGCATACTGCTTGCCAGCATCAAAGAAACTTATCCTCTGAATTTTCTCTTTTCAGCCATCCATTATCCCATGCCTTAATCCTGCAACAGGCTCTCTCTTCAGGCAGACCTCTGGGACCATAAGGAGAGCCCTGTTGAAGTAGGGCTCATTTTGGCAGCCTGGATCTGCTCCTCCTAAGATGAGCTCATGGCAGGATGTGGTCCTGAAATCTTACATTTTTATGACTTGCTCATTTCTCAGATTTCATCTATCTATTTTCAGCAACAGATGGCCAGAACACATAACAGAATTTAAAGCAAATGATTGTGTCTTTCTGTGCATTTTTAGAAAGTTTAGAGTAATTGGTTGTTAATACAGGTATTTTCCACATTAGATGGCTAGTGGTGTTTATGGCTTTTTTCATTGGGGAGATCTTTCCTTTTGTTCAATTTTGGGCATGTAAACTTGATACAAACTCTGTAGTTCTCTTGGTAATGAAACACACTGCAATTTTTCAACAATATGGGCAGGCTTCTGTGGTCCACCAAGCTTAGTTTGTGCTGCAGAAGGCAGTCAGAGATTCTTATTGTGGGGAAAAATACCATCTAATCCAGAGTTGCTCCAGGTTTTGGCCAGATGAATGGTGCAGGGATGATCCATGAGCCACATTGGACCCCTTGCTGTCCCTACACGCCAGAACTGGGTCCTATGCTGCGTCCACCTGGCACCTGGCTAGCCAGATTGGGTTCCAGGATCCCGACTCTGTCACCACCTGTCCACATGCTGAGATCAGGCCCGGCACTACCCCGTGTGCCTGATCTAGTGTGCAGAGCTATGGCCTACGGGGCTCCCCACAGATCCACAGACAATGCTAGGTGCCAAATTGGGCCCACAGGCTGGGGTTGAGCATGCTTGGTCTAATGGAAACTAGCACAGATTTACTTCTGAGAAGGCTACTGACTGGTCAGGCTTCTCTGCTTCAGCATCAAGTCTGCCATAAACCCAGTGTGAGAGGAAGAAGGATACATGTTAAAATAAGGCAGGAGAAATGAGGGGACACAATGAATCATGGCTTTGTTGAGCTGGATTCTCCAGTGGCATAAGGTTTCTGAGCCAGTGGCAGAACTTAAAGCTGCCCTCCTTCAAATTTAACTTTTACCTGTCAGATAGCTGAGAATGGGTGCTGGAAACAAGTCCCTGACAGCCTCCCCATAGCTTGAGGGCAGTAGAGAATCAAGCCTTCATTAACAAAGATATATTCTAGATGAGTAAAAATTTTTATTTGATCATTTATTTTTTTTTTATGGACAACCTAAAATATGATTTTGGTAAGCAATCATGTTGTATTAAAAAGGAGTACTACCAACTTACTGTTAAAACAGTGAAATATGCATACATTGCTCTCAGTTTTACTATCTTCTTGTCAAATAATTCATCACAAATACTTATAGTGTAGGACTCTGCCATCCTGGTTTCTACCTTCCTCTTGCCAATTTCTTGTTACATTTATTACCTGGCTATTTACTCCTGCCTTTAGATGTTCACCACTTCCTCTGGGTCAGATAGCATGCTGGACTCTTGTCTAGAGGTCTTGTGATTTTTTTTCACAATTCAGAAGAATTGGGAGAAAGCCATACATTTTAATGGAAACTATGGAAAGCTTTCAAAAACTGTATTAATCTACAAATGCTGTAGTTAGCATTACCCTGACTGCATTTAGAAAGATACTTAAGGGTCCATTTTTGTTTGTTTTTTTTACATTTTGACAACATCTCTAATGTCATGAAGTGGAAGAGGTGGGAAGATAGTGTGGCATTTCCCAGTTGGCATACAATGCCAGAGGTATTTTGAAAAGTGGCAGTATATTCAACGTAGCAAGGTAGCCTCTGAATTCTTACAATACTTGTAGTCCAGTGTATGCTTTCATTTGTATTTTTCACTATGTAAATTAGGGTGTCCTTGGGGAGAAGGTGAAAGCCAGCCTTCCAAGGGACTGAGTTTTAACTGCAGTAGATTGAAAGCAGGTGGTCATCCAGATTGTGTCACAATTTTGGCATATCATTCATTAAGAGGACCTATGCTACTGAAATTAATTCACACCTAACAGATGTACAGTACCATGAAAGGATGTGACCTGCTTGACACTAATCACTGGGAGGAAAACACATTTCTTTTGATGTTTTGAATTAGGTACTGTAGATATTACACATGTGTCTCACATGTTGAAAATAGAAATGTTCTTTCTTATATAACTTTAATGCACAACCTCATATTCATCCATATTGCTCAGTCCACATTTTAAATATTTTAAAGACTAAACATGGGATCTCCAAAGTGAGCACAAGTCCTACTAGAAAACAGTGACACAGGTGCTCCAACATAATTTAGGTAATTTTGAAAATATGGAGCCAACAAATTAAATCTTGCCAATGTGCACTGGTAGCCAAACTCTAGCCATACACCCATATACTAACACAGTACGAATAGCTGATTTAATTTATTTTTTTATTCTAGACCATAGGAAGGGTCTATTTGAGCTCTCTCTCCTGTGAACAGGTCTTTGAATCTTAAGTGCTGAAGTTCAAGGAAGAAATGATGGCATAAATGATGGAATCATGACTAATTGATTCAAAAGAGCTTCTGCCAACCTTATCAGCAATCAAAGTAGAACCTATTTGTAAGGAAATTTACTGACACTTGGTCTACATTACAAAATTTAGCCAGCATAGCTACATTTTGTAGGGGTGTGAAGTGATCACATACATTAGCTGACCTAATTTTGTTGGTACACCCTGAATGCAGGTGCAATGAGGCTAAGAGAAGAAATTTTCTGCCAGTTTAGCTTCTGATAATCTGAGGAAAGGAGGGTGTTAGAGAAGCTTGCAAGTCTGAGTTCCCCTAGGGAGCTATGACAGCAAAGCTGCAGCAGCAGCAACCCTTTAACAGAAAAAAATCGGAGTTTAGACATGAAGACTGTGCTTTACATGAGACTTTTTGAAGTGTGCTACAATTTGGGTGGTTTGAAGTGGTATGACAGGCTGTATAGGTACTATGCTGTGGAGGCATTGTGTGTTGAAGTGAAAATCCCCCCTTAGATATTTTAGGCTTCCCTTTCTATCAGGACCCTATCATTTTGTTTGTTTAACTTGCTTATTGTAGTGGACAGTCCTTGTAAGTGAATTAGTTAAATGGCTAGGAAATTAAAACTACAAGTTTGTTTGCAAACTGTCCTGATCAGAGGCTGTTTTCACATTGATATATATAAATGTTTGGCTAGGAGAATAACTTTCTCTTGAGGTTGTTAGTTGTTATGGACAAAGAAGTGGGGCTTTTGTGTTCCTTCCATAAACTTTCAGGCTGATATAACTTTCCAAATCTGGGTAGGAAATCACTGCGCTGATGATTTGGGTGAATAAAAATGCAGATATGTCTCCAAAGTAGAGTTCATCCTTGTATTTAGCAAACAGTTACCCATTAATGTGTCTTGTGTATCAAATAATCCTATTGTTTTGCATTAATATGCATCTTGTCCATTTCACTGAGTTCTATATCAGAAGTCGTGGTTTACAGCAGGGGTGATCAGCCTCTGGCCCACAGGTCATATCCAATATGTGGAGGACTCATGTCATCCAGCCCACAGGAGTTCTCCCCAGGTCCAGAAATGTGGTGGTGGGGAAGTGGTAGCAGCATTAAGTGTCACTCCCCTGCTGCCAAATATCTCTGTTTGTGGGAAGCCCCGTGAGCTGGATAACATTGTCCTGTCTGCTAGATCACTCCAACACGTGGGTAGATCTGGGAACACCGAGTCAGGTCAAGCCAGCATGTGGCCAGATCTGGGCTCCTACAGTCAGGTGGGGCCAGTGTGCAAATGGATCTGGATGCACAGGGTTGGGTAGGACAAGTGCATGGCCAGATCTGAGTTCATGGGGTCAGGTGGGGCCAGAAGACATCTGGATCCAGGTGTGGAGGATCAGAGCAGGCCAACGCATGGCTGGATCTGGGCATGCAGGATCATACACTCATAGACTGATTCCACATGGGATCCAGTTTACAAACTGACCCCATACCACCACTCTGGTTTACAATGATTCAGCTACACGTGTAGTTTATTTTCATACCTTTAGAATAGTTGTGTTTTCTCAGTAATCTATGTTCAAATTAAATAAGAGCACCAGTAAATAGAGGAAATAATACTTTATGATAAGTGAATTACAGCTGCCTCTTAACAAAGGGCTGGCATTGTACACTGATGATTTATTTGTCTCAAGTACAAGCATTTGTAAAGAATGAGAGGGCAGCCTGGTCCATGGGGCCAAGGGAATGTGAATCTGGGCAGCAGCGGGGAGCCTAGAAACCCCGTGTAGCACCCTGTATGGTACAGCAGTAGGAGGGGAACCTGCTATACTTTGTGGTGGCAGTGAGCACATCGCACGGGCTAGGGGCAGACATTACACACAAACCGGTTTAAGTGAGCAAAAACTGGTTTAAACCTGTAACAGAACAGATGTTCAGTGTATATAAATCAGTTTGAAAATGGCTGAAGCTTGTTTGAGATAAACTTGGTTGAATGTAGCATCAGACTTAACTGATTTGGCTCAAACCGGTTTATGCAATGTCTGTCCCATACTCCTTGCTGGTGTAAGATAAACCAGACTCTCCCGGCATGCTCTCTGGGCTGGGCGGGCTCTCTGTTCCACAGCAGGGCTGGCCCCTCCTCCTGCTCCCTGGCTGGAGCTCCAAAAACTGTGGGCTGCTCCCCCATCACCACTCCCTGCTAAGCAGGAATTCCCTCCTCCCCTCTGCCTTTCTAAGGAGGTGTCGGTGTATTAGCTAGCATGCTGGCTGCAGTCAGTGCTGAATCAACAGGTAGAATCAACAGGCAGAATCAACAGGTAGCTGGTTATGTCCCTCTGTTGTTTTCTTAATGGGGTGATAAATACTGATTTTGGGGAAATAAACACTGTTATCAATTCCCTGCTGGGCTAATCAAAGTGTCCTGCTGGGGCCTGGCCACACCCCACCTCAGCTCAGGGCTGTGGAAGGGGCCCCCTCCGGCTTCTAGCCTGAGCCACTGCAAGCATGTGCCTGCATTTCTGATATGTCTGTCTGGTAATAAAACTGACTCAGCCTAGCCAGGTTAGACTAACCTGCAAAGATCGAATCAATTCAGGTTCAGGCCTTTTGAATGTTTGTCCCTAGCCACAGTGTGCAGAGCACAAGGGTGCTGATATATTAGAGTGCAAAGGGGGGGGGGGGGGGGGAGAGCACAGTACAGTGCTGGGAAACATGGTGTGGCATGCTAAGTGTGAGGCCTCTGACATGACATTGAGGGCATCTGCCACATGGTGCAGTAGGTGGCCCGCACAAGGTATGGCCCAGGGGGGCTTGCAGCCCCTGGCCATTCAGAAGTTGGGTAGCTCTGCTGTAAACAGTAACATTTGTTTTCTCTTTCCTCATCTTTTTGTTAATGAATAGAAATGAATAGGAATATATAGGACCTTCATAGGACATGTTTTCAGCAAAGAATCTGTTAAACATTTATTCATTTTGTTCTGGATGTGTAGTGGCTACATGTTAATACAGTAATTAACTGTATATCAAATGTGTATGCTCTGTAATTATTTTGTGGCTACACTTGAATTTTTTTCTTTGATGGAAGTATGTATATGTCCCTTATCAAGATCAATATATCACATAAATTATTATTTAGTTATATTTGTATAGTTATTTTCATTAAAAATCACAATGCTTGAAAAAGTGATTACAAGCTACCCATATAGCATATTTGAGACTGATTGTACCTCTTAATAAAATGCAGTCACATCTGGAGTGATTGGGGGAAATATTGTTCACTGAAGTTCAGGGCAGCTTGTTTCTCCTAGTGGAGACTGCTGTTTTAATGCTACTTCTCAGCACAGGCCCTTTGGAAAATAAGACTGAAAGATTCATTTTCCCTTTTGGAAAGTTGTGGGAACAAAGTTTCAAATCTGTTGTCATGTACAGTAAGTTTATATACAGACTAATAGATAGATCTAGATATATAAAAACTAGATTTTTTAACACTGTTTGACTAGTAGATAAGCCAGCAGTTAAATTAACAGAATAGGATGCTTTAAAACATCTTTTTAGAGTATATCTTTCAAACTTCTGATTTTATAGATTTTTTTTTCTGACAAAATGTCCAAGATGGCAGTTTCCTGTTAGAATGTGTATTAAGTATATTTTTTAAAGGAAAGTTTCAGAATGTCTTTTGTATTATGCTGGTAGGGGCAGATCCAGAAGGGGGTGCAATGGTGCATTCATACCTTTCTTTGTCTGTACTGCATGTGAACTCTTGGCACAGGATCTGGCCCTGTTTTTGTGTAGTCAGGAGCCTAGGACAGAGGCTGGTAATGTTTTTGTGCCAAGTGCCAAAAATACTTGCAAACTTGATTTATAAAATGTTGGCGTGCCAGGGGTAGATGGCAGGTGAGCCGCAAGGGGCCCGATCCTTGTTGTGTCAGTGCAGCCCTGGCCCCTTCTCTGAGGCCTGCGTGCCAAGCAAAATGCCTTTGTGTGCCACTCTGGCACATATGCCATGTGTTGCCTACTCCTGGCCTACCAGGTGAGCTGCCGCCACTCATCCCACTGCTGCTGAATTCACTTGGGGGCAGAAGATGAACAGCAGCAGCATTCACTCTCTGGGCCCTGGAGCCACACAAATTCAGCAGCTCTGGCCAGACCCCACCTCGAGCAGCTGGTTCAGAGGTTACTTCTCCCGTGGAACTCTGGCAAGAGCCTGTGCTGACAAGGCAAGGAGCTCAGAGCTCACTGTGTATGAGTGGCACAGCCAAAGACAGAGAGGGTCACACCCCTCTTGCCCCATTCCTGGATCAGCAAGTCCAATTTATTTTCTACAGTTTAGCACATGCAGGGTATAGCAATGTTAATGATCAGGATGACATTTCAACATAACAGTAATATGGAGAGACATTTCTTAAATAATCTGTATTGATGCAAATTATTTCCAAAAATGTTTTGGATACAAGTAATATATCATGGATTTGATCTGTTTGAAATACTGTAAACAAAGAATAATCTAATCCATAAATGGCAGTGTGTCTTAAAGAGGTATTAAGCTGGCCTTGAGGGATTGGTGCTAGTACTAGATTTATTCATTTCCTTTTTCAATAATTTATATAGGGCCAAAAACTGTGGTTATAGTAGATTTACAGTTATCATCATTTGGAAGGTATTGCATACATCAGTGAAGGGAGGGAAATAACCACAACAGGTTAAACATATTAATGTGAATGAAAAAAGATTCAGTTTGGGAAAATGTACATCTGCAGGAAATAATATAAAATCCAGTGATCATTGGGAGTGAGATAGCATTAATGTTGAAAGGCACAGGGTGATAGTGGAAAGTAAATTAGATATGAGCTTGTGATATAATATGGCTCCAAAAACTGGCTAATGTAATTCTGAGTTGCATATGAAAGGACATATCAAAATACAGGGTCTTTTTTTACAATTTTTTTACAAAAAAATAATAAGTCTTCCTCTTTGCTAAATCTTTGCGAGTCCTCTCTTGAATGTTACGTTCATTTTTTAGCAGAAACCAGAATGATATTGGCAATTTTGAGGAAAAAAAGGGAAACAAAAATGAAGCGACTGGGTGAATTATTTAATGTTATCTCAGCAGCTATAAACATAGCAAATAGAAGTAAAAAGGGGTATTAAACAGATGAAGAAAGAAGAAGAAATTGCAGGTGTTATATTAAAAGGTATAAAGAAAAAGTATGCAAAAAACGTCTTCAAATTGGTGAAAGAACCATCTTTGCCATCATTTAAAATGTATTTGAACAAAATAATGGAGAATATAGTGTTAGAAGTAGAAGCAGTGCTAGACAGATTAGTAAATCTATCTGTCTCAAAATATCAATGGTAAATAATAGATTTGTAGATTCACAGTTTAAAAGGCCAGGAGAGAGCCTTATAAATATCAAGTTTGATCTCCTATATAACACAGACAATAGGACATCTGTGAATTAATTCATTTTTGAATCTAAGTATCTCTATTTTAGAAAAGTATCCAATCTTGACAACAATTTCCAGTGCTGGAGAATCTGGTACAGCTACTGGAAAGTTATTCTCATGGTTAACTACCTTCATGTTAAACATGCATCTCATTGCTTGTTCAGTCCTGTCAAGCTTCAGTGCCCAGCCATTTGATAAACATAATATGCCCAAGGTATCAGAGATCAGAACTGTAGTTATTACTGTTTATCTTATCACTTCTGACCCCTGGCTATACTTTGAATGGCCAATTATTTTGTATTTTAAAATTGAAAGAAGAAAGAGAAAAGACATTTTTCAAATATACAGAAGGAGAACATGTTCGAAGCAAAGGCTGTTTTGAGTAGTGAAGAAAAATAGCTCTTTCTCAAATATCTGACAGTTTTTATCTAGAGAATTGTTGAGCAACATACCTTTTCATTAATTTTAAGTGAAAAGCTTGAAATGAATGGGAGTTAAAATTACTTGGTAGCATTAAAGAATTGTCCCATTTTAAGTAGGTCCTGGTTCCATTATCACTTTTTTATCTGCATAATTTTCAGCAGTTAGTATAGATACTGAAACAAAGTAATGAATTCATGTTTAATTTTTTTAAGTATTTTAATGTACTGTAAAAATTGTTGTGTCAGGTCTGCCGTGTTGTGGTTTTAATTATTCTAAGCCTTTGCTTTATGCTCTCTTTTTCTAAAACTATCTTTGATGTACAGCAGAACTATCATGTAGGCTTCTTCATAAAATATATTGTATTATCACAAAGAATATTGCTTTGATCTGCTTGGCAGTTTTGAAGTTTGGACACATGTGTTGTTTGATAAATTACCTGCGGGGCAGGGAGTTTTGCTGCCTTTTCCTAATTATTCACTTTAAAAAAAAATTAATATGTGCCAAAAATCTGCAAGAGGTAGCTATAATAACTGCATGTGGAGATCAGGAATAGGAGAAACAGAAAAAGAAACAGAATGAATAGACCAGTTAGTGTACAGGCAGTCGTCGTCTTACAACGTTTCAAGTTACAAAGTTTCCCACTTGCACTTTTAAATTGATACCCCACTTCAACTTCTTGATGTCAGTTTCGACTTAAAAATGCTTGATCTGATGCAGCGCCACACGAGTAAACAAGTTTGCTGCGTTGCCCATCTCCCCGTAGAGCATCTGTCCAAACTTCCTTGGACACTTCCTTTAAGAAAGCAGACAAGACTCCAGAAAAAGCTGCAGCCAAGACTCCTGAGAAGACTCCAGCCAAGAACCCTTCAAAAAGTCCAGCAAAGTCACCTCAAAAAAGTCCTTCCAAATCAATACGATTGCTATTTACAATATAAATACATTAATGTAGCTATATTAGTCATCTATATTTGATTGAGTACAAAATTCTGGGTTACTTTTGGTGAAAATAGGTATCAGGCCTTGGTTCAGGAACCAATCCCCCATTTATAACATTGTTTCCTATGAGAAAATCAGTTCTAAGTTGCAACATTTCAACTTAAGATGTGGTTTTCAGGAACCAATTGTGTCATAAGTCCGAGGATTGCCTGTATTTCAGTTATATATTAAGGAAGCTAACAGGACAGATACTATTAGAGGAGTTTTATTTCCTGTACTTCAAAAGATTTTTGAAATTGTTACAATGGAGTTCTGTAAACTGTAAATGGCATACATTACTGTTGTTTATCTGTGATAGAATAGGTTGTGTATAGAAGAGCAAATTTCTTAGGCTTGCAAATCAAGTTCTCAGAATTTTTAATCTTACCCTTTAGGCTAGGTACTGATATGTGGGAGGTTAAATTAGGTTCAGAATGGCCACCCAATTCGAAATTAGATTATCCCGATGCCAACCTTACACTTTCAGACCTGGTTTCAGTGACCAGCAATCAGTCTAAATCTATAACAGAACAAAAGTTCCATGCACACAAACTGATTTAAAAATTGCAGAACCCAGTATAAGCTAAACTTAGATCTATGTAGTGTCATTTGATTTAGGTCAAACCATGCATGGAACTTCTGTTTACTTCCCCTGCGCAACCCCAGGGCTGGGAAACCCCAGCCGCTGGCCCCAGACTTGGGGCTGCTCTTTTCACTCCCCCCTTCCCTGCAATTGGTCTATTTTTTGCCCCTCAGCTTCTTGGTCCTCCCCAGCCAGTGCTCTCAACCCCCATCCCACATGCCTGTCCAGATGCAGCTGCTTTTATCAGTGTTTGTTGCTTCCAGAGCTCAGCAAGTAAGTCCCAGTGGTGAGGGGGGGCGGGAGTAATGTGGGTGTAGGTTCACTGTGGGGGGACTCCCCCATCCAGCCCACAGATTATGCCTCAACCCCACCCCACCTGTGGATCATGCCTACCCACCCACACCACCTGTGGGTCATGCCTGCTCTCCCCCACTTCACCTACAAGTCACACCTGCTCTCCCCACCCCTTGTGGATTGCACCTGCCCCCCCACCCCACCCACAGATCATATCTGCTCCCTGTACCCCTCACAGGTTGCCCCTCCCCCCCGACCTGTGGGTCATGCCTGCTCCTCCATCCCCTGGCAGTCCCCCAATCCCCTCCAGCCTGCTGGACTCTCAATTAAGACTTAGACTCGATGATCTGTTGAGGTCCCTTCCGACCCTAGCATCTATGCATCTATGAATTCTCCCCAGCTAACCCCCCCTACCTCCATCCTGACTTGCCTGATATTGGGCAGCCATTTTTAATCAAGTTAACCTCCCCCTAATGCCTGTCTGTAATAATGTCTGTACACAGCCTTAAAGGCTGTATCCAAAGAAGAGATTGATTTGTTACCATGATCATGAGAAAACCTCAGGTAGAAACAAATGAAGAATAAACTTGGAGAGTTTAAATGCTAAGATTTGTTAAAATATATGGCAGGGCTGTCTGGCTGGCACCCATGCGCCACACCTGGCCTCCCAGGGGTTAACCTGTAGCCCTCAGCTTCCCAGTCTGCTGCAGCTGGAGTTTCTGGGCCCCTGCTCGTGCCAATAGGGGTGGGGAAGTGCAGTGTGGCCCACAGAACTGGAGGAGCCTGTGGATGATGGGGGGTTGTGGGACCCAGGGGATCATATGCTGTAGCATGGTGATACGGCATGGTGCAGCAGGTAACACCCATAGTGAAGTGGGTGGTCACACAG
Organism: Alligator sinensis; assembly: GCF_000455745.1. NCBI lineage: Eukaryota > Metazoa > Chordata > Crocodylia > Alligatoridae > Alligator > Alligator sinensis. The sequence continues at coordinate 42,201 of NW_005843604.1, forward strand.
CATGGCAAGCAGTCTATGCGGCATGCAGTCCAGGGGGCACGTAGCCCACAGCCACTCAGAGTTTGGACAGCCTTGATATAATAGAATTACCCACTAAAGAAAGTGGTTGAATATTAATTGCCTTGTGGGAAGATTTTCATAAATGCTAAAATTACCTCAGGAGTCTTTTTGCAAGTCAATGGGCTCCTAAATCACTTAGATACTTCGTAAAAATATAACCAGGATCACTATAAAGTGTGCTGTATGCTAATCAACAGATTAGTATTGGTCAAACTGGAAGAAGAGCCCACTCTTTTTAAAACATTAATCCTTTCGCTGACTAATGACCTTTTTGTTATGCTTACTCCAAAGTCATAATCTATATGGCTCTTGAGCATAAACACACTTTGCGTTCATATAGGGTTTTCCCCTCAAGAAATCTGAAAGTGCGTTAGAAATATTTAGTTTCTCTTACCATCTCTATGATGTAAATGTATGGTGTTTACCCCACTGTGCAGTCAAGCTAACTGAGACTAAGGGAAATTAAATTATTTCAATTTTAAGAACATTTTATTGGTAGAGCTGAAAATAAAACTGGACTTCTGACTCCCAGTCCATTTTATTCTTCTATTCATACATAAAAGCAGAAACCTTCAACAGACTTTTTCTACCATAAAATGTAATTTTGCTTGTTGCCATATGCTTGTCTTGTCATATTAAGTGCAATACACAGTAGTATGATGTAGATTCATTTTAGGAGGAACCTCAGGGCTAGAGATAGACATTACACATAAACCGGTTTAAGTGATCAGAAACTGGTTTAAACCTGTAACAGAACAGATGTTCAGTGCACATAAACCAGTTTAAAAATGGTTGAAACCAGTTTGAGATAAAGCTGGTTGAATGTAGTACCAGAATTAAATGATTTGGCTCAAGCCTGTTTGTGTAATGTCTGTTCCAGTCCCCTTGCTGGTTTAAGATAAACCAGACTCTCCCAGCATGCTCTCTGGGCTGGGCGGGGCTGTCTGCTCAAGAGCTGGGTTGGCCCCTCCCCTCTTCTCCCTGGTGCAGCTCCAGCAGAGACTTGCAGGCACAGAGCATCTGCCTGGCTTCTCCCTGCTGAGCAGGGATTATTCCCCCTCCCCTCTGCCTTACACAGACACCTCAGCATTAGCTAGCAGACCACATGCTGGCTATGGTCTGCGCTCTGGGAGACTACAAAGGCAGACAGGCTTTTTGGAGCTAATCAGTAGGTAGCTTAATGTCCTTCCTTGGAAGAGCTGTTTAAGAAGATCTCCATTAGTTAATGGAGAGATGCTTTATTTTCTTAATGGGTTGATAAACACTGAGTTAGGGGTGCTAAACATTCCCTGCTGGGGCTGCTCAGGAGGGGAGGAACATCAGATCATCCTGCCGGGGCCTGGCCATCCCCACCCCCTCCTCAGCTCAGTTCTCTGAAAGGGAAGGGAGGGCTGCTCTAGCACCCCCCTGCTTCTAGCCTGAGCCACTCCAAGCAGGTGCCTGCATTTTCGGTCCAGAGGGGATGTCTGTGCAGTTACAAAACGTTTCAGCCTAGCCTAGTTAGACTACCCTGCAACATTTGAATCAATTCAAGCTCAGGGTTTTTGAATGTCTGTCCCTAGCCCAGAAGAAATTAACTTATACACTTCCAAACTGCAATGCCTCTCCATCTTTCACCTTCCTCTGGGACTAGAAGTGGTAAATCAGGTTGGTGTAAGGCCTACCTGAAATCAATGAAAGCTAGCCACTTAAAAGTTCTTTAGGCTCTGGCCCAGAGTCCCTGCTGTTCCCTTTCCCTTCCCCACTCACCTTCTTCTGAAGGTCCTATTTGTTTATTCCTGTGTGTATGAAAAGTTCTGGCTAGTCCATCAGTCTGTGTACATAGTTTACTCAGGGTTGATCCTTCCTTGAGGAAGGGGTTGGACTCAGTAACCCCCTAAGTTCTTCTAGTCCTACATTTCTATGATTCTAGAATTCTGTTAAAATAGGAAAAATATTTGAAATGATTTAGAGTAAAATTAACATTTATTTCAGTCCCTCACACTGTTTTGTTTTCTTTTCTGTGCAGTCTTTTTAATGGTATCAATGAATGCAGCAGTTAAAAATAAGTAGTTGCAAATGCTGAAATATGTGAATACTGCTGAAGCAGAGACCAAAAAATCTCTTCCGCTTTGGATCTCCCTCACATCTCTTTATTCCTTTGGCATTCAGTTATTTCTCCAATCCAAGCCTGAATAATCAAGAAAAGCCAGGAACTAAAACATCCAAAGTTTTTGGCTTTATTTGCAGTGAGTAAATCTTTACATATCTTGTATTAGTAAGAATAGAAACACTGTGTACGTTAGGTCCTGGACAAGTCTGACATTTTAGAGATCCCTGTTATTATGAGGAACACTTAAAAATCCTTTTGTTGTTTGATTCCAAAAGAAAATAATTATATTCACTGATATGATCAATAAAGGTTTGCAATGACATCTGCAGAGGAACATGGCTTTTTATGTCATTACAGTGGTTGAGCCTAAGCAAGTATGTTTTATTCAATCATTTGATGTAGGGGAATGTGTAATACTTTTCTTTGTAGTAATAATTCTATTTGTGCCATTCCTGAATTAGTGTCCTGTTGTTGCTTAGTTACAACAAAAAGAACATGAAGCATTTGATGGAATGATGCACAAAAAATCTAATTGCAGTTTTCATGGCTCATATAATTTTAAAGTATTGCTCTCTCTTGTATTTGGATAATTATATATTTCCCCATACCTAATGGAGCCAGTGGTTTTCAATTTTAACTGAATTTCAAGTTTCATTGGTCAAAGAACTTGAGTTAATCACATATTTCCCTGAAACGTCACTTAAGCTTACATTGTAGTCAAGGTGGAGAACCAAAATAAATCAAATACAGTACTTATTGGTTAAAATAAACATAATTTTCTTTCCCATTTGTATTGTGTTAAAAACCCATAAAACTTGTAACACAAGTTCCAGAGAATACTTCTTAAGAAGCCAGACAGCCAAAGTGTGAAATGGCAGATGCACATGTTGTGCAGATGTCATGTTGACTGGTTAGTATCCTTATGGAAAAGTTGTGTAATAGTTAGTATTTTTAGTATATTGAATTTTTGAAAAGTTGGCATATTCATTTACAAGCTGCTTTTGAAGCAGCTGTTTATTTTTTGTGCTTTTGATTCCTGAAGTCTAAGATAATCAATGTTAGAGCCTGAGTAGTGTCAATTCCTATTTTTTGCACCAGTCAGATAAATTTAGGTGTGCCCTGTTATACTATTGGATGTTGGTATATACAAAAGGTAATGTTATGTAAAAGAACTGTTTTTGAGGGGTTGATTCATTTCACTTCTCTCATTATCCATTTGGTATTTACTGCAGTGACTGGAAGCAAAGCAAACAATGTATGGTAACAGTAATATTCCCTCAGCAGTGACAACCACTAAGGCACTTTTCAAAGTTTTTTGCCTCTCATAATTTGAATACTGCATGGGCCAAATCCTTAAATTCCTATTTGATCAGGCAAATGCTCTTGAAACGGGGTTTCCACTATGGCTGTGCAAAGCTTCAGTTGCTGATTCGATTCAGCGGACATTCAGCCCAATTCGGCAGCTGAATCTTCGAATCCAAATTGAATCAGGAGACCCATTAATCTCTCTGACTTGAATCAGAAGCCTCTGATTTGATTCAGAGAGATTTCTAGAGGTTTTATGATTCATACATAGAGACAACTTTATGTTTTTTCTGCATACCTCAAGGTACCAGGCAGCTCATGGAACGCTGATATGGTGGGGTAGATGGAGCGTTCCATGAGAGTCCGGGGGAGTCCCTAGCTTGCTCAACAGCGGATGCAGAAGTAGACCAGAAGCAGTTCCAGATCCACCACAGAGTGCACAGGGGACCCCTCCCTCCGCCTCCCCAGCTTGGCAAATGGGTCGGGGGGGAGCACCTGGGGTCCCTCTATGGCCGATTGCTGAAGTGGGGGGGCGCAGGGGAGTTCCCCATGTGCTCGGTGGTGGAGTACCCCGCATTCCTGTGGGACACTCCATCTGCCCCACCATCTCAGCGTTCACAAGTCGCGCCTGATACTTTGAGGTATGTAAAAAAAAACGTATAAAGCTGTGTCTATGGCCGAATCACTGATTCTCCAAATTGGAATCAAATCTTCAGATTTGGATTCGACCAAATTGAATTGGGACAGTGATCCTTATCAATGAATCAAATCACTGTTCCCCAAATCGGGCCAAATCTGAATCGAATGTGGCCTGCTTTGCACACCCCTAGTTTCCACTAGGGCTGTGCAAAACGTCTGTGTCTCATTTTGATTTCAGATTTGGCTGATTTGGAGGACATTGATTTGTTTTGGTGTTTCGGATCACTGCTCCGTTTCAAGTTGGCCAAATCTGTTGCAGAATTTCAGTGCTGTTTTGGAGATTCAGATCGCCCACGGAGAGGCAGGCACAACCAGGTGGCTGCAGGTTCTTCCATGGTTCCTCCGACTGTGCCTGCCTCTTCCTTGGTGGGGGAAGCCGTGGGAGAAGCCCCCACCAAGGAAGGCCATAGGGCTGTGCAAAGCTTTGGGTGGTGATTCCATTTGGAGGAGATTTGGCCCGATTCAGTGGCTGAATCTCTGAATCTGAATCAAATCAGGGGACCAATTAAAAACTCTGAATCAATTCAAAGCTCTACAAATCTTCAGAGAAGATTCGGAGAGCTTTGATGATTCAGACAGGCAGCCCCGACTCGGAGCTGGTAAGTACTAGCCATGAGCCCCGCGACCCCTCCCTTGCTCCCCCAGCCCTCCTACGGCTGCCCCACCTGGCCCAGCTCTGGTCCTTTAAAAAAAACAAAACAAGAAAAGCCATGGGAGCAGGGGGGAGTCAGGGGCCTCCTGGTGGAGCCCCCGCACAGCGTGGGCGGCAGTGGAGATCACCCCCCCACCCGGCAGCACCTGCTGAGTCAGGCTTTTTTTAACAAGTGCCTGGAGCTGGGCCGGGCAGGGCAGCCATTGCTGGGCTGGGGGGGATGGGCCTGGTTCATAGCCAAATCAAATTTGGCTGAATCATCTCAGGACAGTGATTCAAATCACCGAATGGAATCGCTGTCCCCCGAATCAGCTGAATCCAAATCTGAAGTGAATACTAGCCGCTTCACACAGGCTACGTGGCTGCCCTGCCTTGCCCCATCCCCTGCCAGGCCCCAGCCTAGTGCTGGCACTTAAAAAACCCAGGCACTCACCAGCTATAGGAGCTGTGACTGGGGGCCTCTGAGTGGTCATGGCAGAGCCCCCCCATGCAGCATGGAGCAGTGGGAATCACTAACCCCCCCCCCAGCCTGGCACCTGCACAGCAGCAGCCCATGGCGCAGGTGCAGTGCAGCTCGGCATGGCACTGCATGCTGTCTGGGATCTGGGGCCACTGGGGCTGAGCAGTGCCGGGCTCCAGGTGACTGCTGGAGCCACCCCAGCTCCCAGACAGCACATGACACCCTGCCAAACCACGGTGCACCTGCGTGATGTGACAGCTGCCACGCAGGTGCCAGATGGGGGTGGGAGATCCCTGCTGCCCCCCACTGCCCCACATTGCACGGGAGCAGGCTCTGCCATGTGCACCCAGAGGCCTCCAATTGCTGCTCCTGCAGCCAGTGAGTGTGGGGCTTTTTTTTTGTTTTGTTTGTTTGTTTTTTTAAGTGTCGGGAGGCTGGGGGAATGAGGCCAGTCAGGGCAGCCATGGGGGCTTTTCCTACAGCTCCCCTGGCTCTGCTTGTTGCAGGCTGCACCGAGCAGACTTGGGTGCTGGCGATGACCCCAGTCAGCAGCAGCAGCATGCTGTCATCCCACATGCAGATCTGGGGGCCCACACCTCCCACCCCGGGGGCTGTGCCAGACTCCTCCCAGGGGGCGTGGGTCTCTGGATCTGTGTACATAATGACAGTAGGCTGTCGTCCCTCCCCCAGAGCACTAGGATTGGAAGGGACCTCAGACAGCTCGCAGACACTGGCCAGTTACAGGTGTCAATATCAGAGCAGTCCTTCTGCCCCTCTTCCCCCTCCCTCTTAGTTTCTGTTTCCCTGCAAGCCCGGCTCTGAAACATCTCCGAAACGAAACGAAACCACCCAAAATGCTTTGGAAATGTTTCAGATGGTTTCATTTCATTTCAGAGATGTTTCGGAGTCTTCCATTTCATTTCAGATTTGGGGTTTTGGGTTCCGAAACACCTCCAAAATGAAATGGCTGCCAAAATTTTGCACAGCCCTAGTTTCCACCATAGGGAAACAGGAGATATCCTTATGTATAGTTTGGAATACTACATCTTTGACTACTTGTGGGTTTGAATTACTAATTTGCAGTATCGATCTACAGTGATTGGGGAAGCAGGCATTTCTCACCACTAGTTAATAGTTGAGTTTATAAGTTAAATTTATTAATTAAATTATATCTATAACTTATGCTCCTAGCACAATATCACTTAGGATTTTTGCCAGTGGAGGAACAGGCTCCACACCACTTACAGAATGCTTGTGTCTGCCTCTTTGTTGGGGAGTGGCCAACGAAGGGAACAAACAAGTCAGGAGTTGCCCTGTATTGGGAGAATTCTCTGCTGGTCTTTTCCATCTGTTTTCTTTCCTCTTTACACCATTTCCATAACACAAAGCGGACTTAACATTAAAGCAGAAAGAAGCTCTGCTCCAAAGGAACAGTAGTTTTATATACATCTGAGTGCCATGTCCAGAAAATGTAAGGCAAAATAAACAGACACAGAGAAATAGAAAAAAAATGGTTTTGCTATAAAGCATGCGCAGTCTTTACCCTCTCCTCTAGTAACGTGGGGAATTTGCAAAATGGTGAATGTTACATATTTGTTTCTGTGTCAGCTCTTTGATTGACAATAGCTACAATGCTGTGTTGAAAAAATATTTCCTGCATCTGCCCAAACTGTGCATTATTTAAAGCGTGAGCCACAGAAACATAAGATTCATGATGCATGTGCTGTAATTTGAGGTACCAGAACTAAGAGACTTAATTTAAATAATGAGAGAATATTTACTTAAGAATTATTAGAGATGATTAGAAAAATAGTAAGAAAGTGTATCAGCTTGAAATGAAGCTAATAAAGTCAGAAATAACTAATATAGTTGTTCAAAAATGAAGTGATAAAATGGCATATTATAATTTCAAGGGATATTTATTTTCTAAGAAGTAGTTGGTCACATTTTTGTGAGCATATCAGTTGTCTGATATTTCAGGGATGTGTTTTGGAGAGTGGGAAGGTGGTGGGGGGGTGTTGTTCCTGGCAGTTTGGTTTTTTTAAACAAAATATATGTCTCCTGTGTATATATGCACAGGAGATTTGTTACCGAAAATGCTTTAAGCACGATGAGCAAAGGACTAGTTCCTGAGCCATATTTTTCTTAACATTTTCCCTCTGCAGAAACAAATGGAAGGAAATATGTGCCTTGAATTAAGGTTGTGAGACATTCACAAACAGTGTGAATTAACAGAGTATCATTAGGGCATCTTTTTTATTTCATTTTCTCCAAAATGACCATTTGGAAATGGATTCTGATTAAAAGATTTGGCTGAACATTTTCTGCATGTACCTCTAGGGTTCACCCTGCAACTTTCTAATGTATTATGTGACATTCATGAATGGAAAAGTTTAAACATTTGTTCAGCATTCTGTGCAATTTCATATTAATAAGATTGAAATACTTTATATATTCTTTAACCCTAATGAAACTAGCATGTTGGCACCTGACCAATAGAAAAGTACCCCCAAAGAGAACATTGTTTTCCTTAGAAAAACACCTAAAGAAATATGTTCTCAGAAATCTAAGAGACTAATAACTATTAGTGGAGACAAAGAGGATTTTCAAGAGCTTTTTTAAAAAAAAAAATCAACCCTTTATCTTATTTTTTAATTATTTTATTTATTTTTCTAAGTGTTTGAGAATAGAGTCTCATGGGCCAGGGCAGCTTTAACCTGAGTGTTAAGTGCGAGTTTGGGTTCAATCCAGATTTTTTATTTTTTTAAGGTCTACATTACTTGATTATCTAAAACAGACCTTCTTGCCTCTGTTGGATGGATTACATTTCTTTTGTCTACTACTAACCTCTGTGTAATATCTTTAAATAGATTAATATTTTAGCCAAACGTTTTATTAGGTAGTCTGACTATCAATATTTTGTAGCTATTGTTTATCTTATCAATAGCTTAAATAACTGTTGTTCTTCCTCCTTCACCAATATAAGCATAATTTTGATAGAATCCAATGTTAAATTAAAAATCTCATTTTATTCAGTAAAAAAAATCTTAGAGTTTTTATATTGAATGTTGCAAAACAGCAAGGAGATGCACTGAAACTGCTGCATTATTTTCAAATTGTGAGGTGCTAACAAAATATCATACAGAATTTTGGGAAAAAATATTAAGGTTAATGTCAAAAAAGGAAAACTGTGAAGCCAAGGAAATTAGCATTGTAAGTTTCCTCAGGTTTTTTTGCCATATTTTGCAAGTTAAACTGATTGCTGGAAAATATGTAGAGCAAAAACAATAAACACAACATAGTAACTCAACATAATCAGTAACCTGTATATGTTGTGGTGGTGATGGCCTTATTCCTCTAATGAAGAGGCTAACGCTGTGCATTCCTGTGTTGTAGAATACAATATGATGCTTCTGAATTGTTTCATCTTTACTGATCTTCTGAGTTCAGTCACCTAACACTTTTAAACAGAAGAGTGAGACTCTAGCAATATTACTTTCAAAGAACAATATTTACAAGTAGTTTCTTCCCCCTGGAAAATATCTCCTGCCTGCTGATATAAAGAGCTAGATTATTTCCAGTAGTAATAAACATTTGCATGCCTACAATTTTTGTTAATTTAATCTGAGTTAATACTTTTCCTTGTAGAAAGAAGTCTGATGAATAAATAATAGAATGGGAAGAAAGGAGCTGTAATTCAGTTATCCCTTCTCCGTATTATCTTGTTCAGTAAATATGTTATCATCCCTTAGAAATCATGATTTTGCCATCTCTGCTATGTAAAAGTTAAAACACATAATCAGTGGACAAGAGAACAGTTACAGTTCTTGATAACAGTTGTTTTCTTTCTGAGAAAAATTCTCGTGTTGTTGTGACTTTCATATGAAGAAACCATCTCAAGCTTTTCTGCATTTTTAGTGAATGATATTCATTTTGTTTTACATGAAATCAGGGCTAAGTTTTGTTTTGGGTTTTTTTGGAAGTCTCTTAAGTTGCTGAAATCTCATAGAAACATAACTTTTTGGATGTTGCTTCTAGATTTAGACTGTGTTAGTGCCATTTATTATATGTGGATGTCTTTAAAGAAAGAATTATACTGTTGATGATATTTTATGTTAGTGTGTATTTTTAATACCCTTTGTTTATTTCTTCAGTGGCTCTGATTCCCCTCTGTACTAGAGCTTTGCTTAGTAAGGAAGGGTGCTGTCAGGAAGTTGGTTACAGTGCTCCAGTTTTCTGGCCAAGTTCTCATACCCCTAGCAAATTTTTTAAGCTGGCAACAGTGGGAGACATTTCTCTACCTGGAAGTAGCTGATATTGAAGGTACTCCTTTTGATAAAGGTCTACCTTTATCCAAATGTGGAACTATGCCTGTTTTAGACACGTTGAATGCTCTTTAGTTAATCTGTCTCTCATAGAGAGATCTGCCCAACAAGAATACCTGTACATTTATACAGAAATGATCAGCAGTAAAATACTGCACAGGGTTGGATTTACATTGGCATTCTTAAAAGTGAATCATCCGATAGACCTCTGATCATTCCAGTTTAGTCTTGTGCCAGTATAACAAATGTCTGGAAGAACTGCTTGGTTAAATACTAAAAGTAATTGAGGTCTTGCAGTCTTTTGTGAAAGACATATTGGGTAGAATCAAGGCCTGTGCTGAAGTCAATGGCAAAGATCCCATTCATTTCTATTCACTTCCATGTACTGTCTCTTATGGTCTGTGTTATAGTTTTACTGATTGTGGAATAGTTACCAGATTTTGTGTCTATTTTTTCAACCCATCTGTCAAGCTGGTTCAAAAACAGGTAATGCTTCATCATCTGAGAATTTGCTTAGTAAAATGCTGAACATTGCAACTTGGACCAGAGGATTTGGCAGGAAAACTCTAAGCATTTCTTCAAAAACTGATTTGTCCATGACCAGTTATAAGACAATTCTATGTCCTTGAAAATATGCTTGTACATCATTTTTCCTTTTTCCCTATAACACGTTTAAATTTAAGTGAGGGTAGCATTATATCTACGTAGTAATAGCAAAGAGAAGCAAATCCTTTTAGAAGGAGTAAATCCTTGTTTATTTTACAAGAATTAAATGATGTTTCCCATTTCCTCTCAAATGAAATGCCATAAACCCTAAGTGTGGTGGTGTCCAAAGGTCTTTTTACTTTATCAGTTGTGTGCTGTACAAGATATAATCATATGCTGTTTTTTAGTTTTAATTTATACATATCTTTCCAAATAAGACTGAAGATATGGAACATTGCATGCTATGTTCCAACTGCTTTTTATTTTTTTAATTTTAAAAATAACTAAAAATCAAAATATTTTTTAAAAATTATTTTAAAAAGGTTTATCAAATCTCAGGTGATTTATGGGTCTTTGTAAATTTAGATATGTGGACAAAGTTTAGATTGAGGGAAAAAATATTTCATATTGCTATAAAGAACTTAAACTACAAAATATGGAAAGAATGTAAGGCAATTTAGGAGAGAAATTTATGACCATGCCTTTTTTCCAAATGGGATGAGGTAGTAGCTTACTGAAGTTGTATCCAATATATGAACAAACCTGAGATTCACATATAGACAAGCCTAATGGGCCAAATTTATTCTGTGCATAACTTCATTAACTGCAGTTTTGTTATATCAGAAATGGATTTGATATATTGAAAATGTAATAATGCCTTTACATTGTATTACATTGTATTGGCATTCTTTTATTACAGGATAGAATGAATTTAATATACTGTAGATAAAAAATGTTGATGTCTATATTACATGTAGACTCTTTCCGCTTAGGTAGAAATGCTGTTGCCCATATGATTTTCTCCAGGCAGTTGTCTGCAATCTGCTATCTTGTACTACAAGTTCAAACTACTGTTGTTGGTTAAGGAAAATAGTATACCTTTTATTTAAAAAAGGCTACTTCAGGTTTTCTTAATATCATTCTAAATGGGGAAAAACTCTGATATTTCCTTACAGTGTAGAAAAAGTTCCATTACTTGGAGACAGAGTTTTGAGATCTGCACAAAGGTTAGAAGGCATCTTTAAGTCCAGATTTTGCCCATAGGCTTAGCTTCAGCATAAAGTCATGGGTACTATATTTCAGTCAAGCTGCTCTTGGCCCCTTTTAGCAGCTGTTCCAACAGCTGTTGGTAGTCAGGTCATAGAGATGCACTAGACACTTCCTGCACCTTAGTCAGAGACATCTAAGAAACATTCTGCCAACCATCTTCCCTCATGTGATTCCTACAGCATGAAGCAATCCTTCCCTTGCCACTAAAGATAGCCTTAAGGCTGCTTTTTATGACCAAGGCAAAGCAACCAGAAGCAAGGCAGAAGATACCTGCCCAAACTCTGCACATCACAAAGTCGATTTGCATTTGATCTCCCTACAGGTTCCTGGTTAGGAGGATATAGGTGGTGGGGAATGACTAGGAGTGATATGGGCAGATCCAGCAGTCACTGCTTTTCACTAAGCAAGAGCATTGGTATGTGAAGAGCTGTTTGTTCACATGAGGACCATCACTGTAATGTCTGGGAGCATAACATATATTAATAAATGTTAATCCTCATAGCATGCCTTGTGATGTTAAGAGGCATTAGTAGTGTGATCTTTACAGCCTGCCAAGTAACTGATTCCAGCCCCTGGCGGCCCCTGCAGTGCTCTGGGGAAAGACCCTGATGCCCCTGCCCGGCCAGTGCATGTAGCTTCCATCAGGCTGTTATTCCTGCAGTTGTAGCCAGGTGCTGCTCTGTGCCCCCAAGTGGTGGATTAAGATTTATTTGGGGCCCTGGGCAAACAGAAAATGGGAGGCTCCCCACCAGGTGAGGGCAGGTTCTGCACCTGCCAGGGGACTGCAGCTAGGGCCGCCCAGCCTCCTCAGCACTACGGAGCGCTACAGAGGTGAAGGTCGTCCTGGCCCCAGCTCGGCCCCTCCACCCAGTGGGTGTCACACAACTAGACCTGTGGTCTCCCAGCACCATGGGACAGGCCAGGAGTGGGGCCAACTTGGAGTCCGATTGGCGCAGGCTCTGTCCCCAGCTGCCCACCTGCCCCTCTGTCAACCTGAGCAGGGTGGGGCTTTCCCATCCTGTCCCAATGGTGCTGGTGCCAGGGGCTGCCTGCAGATGACAGGGAGCGGGGCTGCCCATGGGGCCTCTTGGCAGCAGATGGCCCTGGGAAGCCACCACAACCTGTAGAGAGCCCTGCGCCCACCCCAGATCTTGACCCTGGCCCTGGCCTGGCTGGAGGGGAGAAGGTGCATGCTGGCTGCCCCAGATGCCCACCTGGGCCATGCTACCCCTGCCACCCCAGGAGGCCCCTGGGCCCAGGCCCTGCAGGCTCTTGTATTAGTCTGCCCCAGGCACCCCACCCCCTCACCTCCAGAGGTGTCTCCTGCTCCTGATCTTGCACTTGCTGCTCTGCACTGCTCCAGGCAAGCTGCTTCAGCCAGAGCCCCACGCACCCACCTGGAGCAGCTCAGTGCAGGGAGGTGTACCAGGAGCAGGAAGAAAAGCTGCTTCTACAGGTAGAGCAGCACCCAGCTGGCTGCAACCACACCAGAAACAGAAGCTACTCCTGCACCAGCTGCATCATGCCACACTGTTCCAAGTGGGAAGGCAAGCAGCTTCAGCCGGGTGGCTCTTGCTCTAGTGCACGGGGCTCCAGCTTCATCTCCCAGCCACCTTCCTGGGAGCTGGACCCGGAGCTCCATGCACCAGGGGAGGAGTCCAGTTGAAGCTGCTTGCCTGCTCGCCTGCTCGCCCAAAATAACAAGGTGTGGCAGGGGCAAGAGCAGGAGCAAGAGCCACCACTGGAGGTGTGGGGAGCAGAGCAGCACCCAGCTGGGCTGTGGGCAGCAGTGGGACTGGGGGGCGAGCTGACCCAGCATGAATGGGTGGGGCTCAGCTATATGCAGAGTGCCACGGCGGCAGTGTGGACCCCACCACCCAGGCAAGCTCTGCTACATGTGTTCCCCACCACCCTCTTCCCTTACCCACAGGAGGGTCCTGTGTCCTAGTGCCCAGGCAGCTCCCCCCACCCACACGCATCTCTCATACCCCTCCCCACAGGCACCCCACACCCCAGAGGGCAGGGGCATGTGATCCCCTCACCTGCCCCTCCCACTCCTGAACACTACTCCCTGCTTGCCCATATCCCCATAAGGAGTTTTGGTGAGTTGCAGTGGGGGAGGGTGCTGACCTGGCCTGTGACAGCTCATAAGAACTCCCCATGTGGCCCTTGGGCCCAAATAATTGCCCACCCCAGTTTATAAGGCACAGATCTATCCTGCCTTCTACTTGTACCATACTTGCCAACAGTTGTTTCCTCCACCCAGTTTGTTCAGTGAGCAAGGTATCTCTGTGATCTTTTTCATTACAGATTTCTGCTTTAATCAGTTTGCTTAACAAAGTCTTTATAATTTATTTCATACATTGACTTGTCAATAATTCAGGTGAAGGCAAATGAAATATTGCTGTTTCATGTATACATGAAGATTATTGCAATTTCTGTCCAATTCTGCTTTTACTGCAGTTATTTTTTGAAAGATCCATTTCTTTAGATTATACATGACATTAAATATTCATCTTTTGCATAATTTTACCACTCGGACATTCTGGTAATAAAGTTTAAAGTTTAGAGCAACCATGTAGCTTGATAGCATTGAAAAGAGTGCCAGAAGTGTAATTTCTGGATCTTGCCAATAAAAACCCTGAGTTGGAATAGCTGAATAATTCTTGCATCATTTTCCTGGTAGGTTTTACCAGTACTTAGAATCCCACATAGCCATTTGTAGGATGTTTTCTTGAAAATAAAATTACTTTTGATTATTTGAAGTACATTATCAAAATAAAGTACTTGCCAGTAACTTGAATCATCATCCTACCGTCTTTCCATTGTTAGGAAGCTTTGCCTCATCTTTTGATTTTGTTTCCAAAAACAGCAGAAATATATTTTTCTGTAAAACTGTACACTACTGTAGATATTTCTTATAAGCAAACGTGTTAATTCCAGTGGAAACCTAGATACAACTCTTGTATTGGAGAAAAGGCTGTGGATTTACTTTGTTACTAAGTGAGACTATTTGGAAATCATATTTTTTAGCATAGGAAAATACCCAAAAATATCTGTACTACAGTAACACAAAAATAGCTGTTGTGTAAGGAAAAGACACAAAGTATATGTGAATATTGCAGATGAATTGAAAGGATACATATACAAATGCACAAGAAAAATAATCTAAATGAAAAATCTTGTTTGTTAGACTATCAGAGAATGTAAGTGCACAGTTTAAGAAATGTAAAAGTCTAGACCAGCGGGGGTTGACCTTTTTGGCAGATATGCCACAAGTAAGCCGCATACCCTACCCAAGTTCCATTCCAATCCCCTTGTCCTGTCTGAGCTGCTGCTTTGCTTTCTGCTCCCTGCACTATCTGCAGTTGTGCTCCTTGCTCTTTCCCAAGTCTGCCACCTGCCACACACACAGACTAGACTGCCCTTGCCATTTGTACTTATGCCACAGGTCGGTCACCCCTGCTCTAGACAACACTCTAGACACTTATTTAGCTAGTGGAGTGACTGTAGTAAGTGTTTTAGTTTTTATTGTATTTGAAAGACTTTGTCCACCCTTCATTTAGGTTATGAGCACAAACTCCATCCACATATGTAGAGATTTCCAGGGAAAAAGCAGGTACGTTTCCATCTCCCATTGAATCAGGAATCCTACCAAGAGAGGGCAACTTGATCTTTAAACAATAGATACAGGAAGTGCTGATGCTGATAAAATTCTCTGTCTGACCAGCAGTACTTGCTATTGGTATTATATCATGGTTCTGTGGCATGTTACATGGGGCATACCCTATAGATATTAAAATATCATTGCTTCAGTACTATTGTGCCATTACTATGATGACAACATATTCTGATAGTCAAAAACCTATTCATTTTTTTAATTATTTTTGGTTTAAAGTGCATACCGTGCACTTTTGGGCTAAAATTTCCAAATTCATTTAATTAAAGAGAGGAATCTACATCCTGATTTAAACACCTAATAACAGAAACACCTCATTGTTCAGAGAGTTGCCTGCTGGAAAGGAGATGACGCTGAGCAATTCCTATTTAATATTTTTATTGAGGTTAAAGATTTAGCAACCCACTGATTTGGGTACAAAGACAAGCAACATGCAGGAGTAACCCAGACACTAGCAGAGTATTAAGTAATCTTTTATAAAAGAGTTTTGAAAGTAGGTTATTTGTCTAGTTTTCACTAGTTAATATCAGTAGACCCAGTTTATCCCAACATTCAAAGCATGAGCTCAGTTCCTTTTACACAGACAAAGGCTCTCAATGACAGTATCCCCCACTTCCCTCCACATGGGGGGTCATCTGTGGTACTGAGGATCTATATTGAGGAACCATTGGGTGTGTGCCAGAGAAGGCCACCACCTTGGCTTCCAAAAAATTCACAAAGATTAGACTGAAAAGGTAATATAAACACAATGTGTATTGCATTGATTTTAACTGTGGTAGAGTCTTTGAGGCTGCCATTGACAGCAGAAGCTTTTGTACTAGTTTTGTCTAAAGTACATTATATATGAGGTTCAGAGCCAGTGCTGAGCTTCCAGGCATTGGACCCTGGCAACCTTCTCATTCCCCAGGGATCCATAATGTATGTGGATGGTCTGTTTCACAGTAGGGCAAACCTCACTGATGAAAGTCTGTAACAATTCATTACTATGTAGCAAGGATGTGATCGAATCCCATGTGACTGTATATACGTGGCAGAGGTGGCTGTCACATTGATTTGGGCTGGCACTGCAAAGTTATTTCCTGATGAGCATTAAGAAGATTAGAGAGCAGAAGAATAACTCCATTTGTATGCTTTTGCCAATAGTCTTTTTCTGATTCAGTTATGCTGCACTATATCATATGGTGAAATCATAGATTATAACTCAGATAGGTTGTTCTAAGTCATTCATGTGATACTAATAACATACTATGAATTAAATTCAGATTTTCAGACATTTCAAATTATCCTGAGTTCATTTCTGTAGGTAAGTGGCCACCTGTTTACCTTTAATTATTTTATTTTATTTCTAAAAGTATTGACCTTCCTATCCTCCCAAATCATTGCTCATTGGAATGTTTCCCTATTTTTATTCAGTTAAAGAGGAGCTAGGAGCTTTAGTAATATGGTAGGGAACTAGCACTACATTATTCCATTTAACATAACACAAAAACAAATCTTAATTTATTTGAATGTGCACTAATTTCTTAAATTAAGTATAGTACTAGGCAAAAATAATCAAAAGATATGGTTTCATTAGTACTGCATTCATAATTAAATGTACACCTCTCATTCATATTCATTAAACAAAATATAGTCATCTTGAGTGTCTTGACAGTACCTTCAATACTTCAATGTCAGTCATTTCTACACCTGAGTTAATATTACCATACCCGAGATAAGGTTTTTAGCTAAAGCAAAAACCCTGCAGGGCTGTGAAATAGAAGAGATACATTATCAGGAATGGCTAACAGGAAGCAAAATCACAGGAGAAATGATCGTTTGAATAACAGAACATCAAGACAATTAAAAAGGAGAGAGGGTTGTTAACACCTGTGAAGTGAAAAGAGATTATCAGAAATCAGGTGGATTTATAGTGAGTCATTAAATCAATTGATACCCTTTCTGCTGGCGGAACAAAAAGGCCACTGCTTCTCCTATGCAGTTGATTTTAAAGTTTGGGTGAAATCAAAGTTTTGGCAGGAGTCAAGGTGGGGGGTGCAAATGCATAAGTGCACCCTGCCCTGGGTCCGCCTCTACCTGCGACACATTAGGAGAACTGAAATTGAGACCGCATTCTGACTCT
>NW_005843604.1:59380-64515 GCF_000455745.1 Alligator sinensis
TAAGCTTTCCCAATTATTTTCCACTTGTCTATCAAATACAGAAGTTTTGTTCACATAATATCTTTTCCTAGAAATAAACTTTGACAGTCACTTTTGGAATTACTTGAAAAAATATTTCACAGCATGTAGATTGTGAAGGAAAGAACATGTAAAACTGAAAGTATGTGAACTGTTTTACCTTCCCATTGTACAAGCTGCCCAGAGGCATCATTAAGTTAATCTACCTCACAAGCAAAGAAGAAAAGTTATGATTAAGAATCCACAAGACACAGCTATGATCTCCTAGCACCTGGGGTATTTGAAACCTGTAGGGTGGGGAGATCACCGCAGCAGCAATCTCCACGCCCTGGGGTTTTCATGCACCCTCAAGGTGGGGAAATTGAGGCAGCTGCCTCTCCCAGTTGCAGGGGTGCATGGCATGCTCTCACACCTGGCAGCCCCTCAGCTGAGGTGGCTCCCAGCTACAAGAGCTGAGTTCTTGCCAATGCAAGGGAAGCCTGACCCCTGCACCAGCAATAAGGTGCAATGGGATTAGTGCTCAATAGGTCTCCTGTGGGACACTCCATCTGCCCCACCATATCAGCATTTACAAGCCACCTAGTACCTTGAGGTATGTAGAAAAAAACATATAAATTTGTGTCTATGTTCCAATAGTCAAATCTCTCTGAATAAGATCTTTAAATACCAGATTTAACATGCCATTGATTCAAATAAGGAAGTTCTTAGAGCTTTTTGCTCTGCTGTCTGCAGATTCAGGAAGATAATACTCCTTAGGTATATACTACCCTTTTTCAAGATTGTTTCATCCATAAGGGTAAAAAATGTAACTGGTCTAAAAGTTAAAATACAGGTTCTGAAGCACAGTCCTGCAGAGAAGAACATACTATGTGGTTTTCACAGCTTCAGAATTACAGACTTTGTGGAACATTGGTTTGGTATAGTGTGGACCACATCACTTACACCGATTGCCTTGTGAACATTCTCTTCTCCCATTCATAATCATGCAGATGACTTTCACTGCAGTTAGTAATTGAATCCCATCCCTCTGACTAGTACCACAACTGTTTACTTACAAAATACATTCCTAATATTACATTTATATTTCTAAGCTTTTAATGAGTTTTAACAGCTGCAGACAGGTGAGGATGGCATCATGCTATTTATTGGCTTGCTCCCAATACACTTTGATATCGGATTCTCTCAACCTGAGATACTGTGTTCCTTTGTTTATTCTAAAGCCCTTTGTAACATCAGTTGCCAAAAATTCTCTGTAATATATAGGACCCTTTCTTTTTGATGCAGACTTTTCTGCGTTCATCCAGGCTAATGTCAGTCCAGGATTGGACTGCTGCAAATGCCCTCCTTGAGGCAGCAGCTTTAAAATATGTGAAAACAATGGCTAGCGCAGAATGTAGCACCCTGCTGATAAACTTGTATGTCAAGCAGAGAGTTTAGAATATCTCTGATTCATAGTTTGTAATGGCTACATATTGATTTCCAGAAAGTGTTAATGCTGTTTTTGATGTATAAACTTGTATATGGGTTAAAGACTGTATATGCATTTGTACATGGATATAGCTGTGCTGGGGACAGTGTCCTGCGCTTCAGTCTTCCACTGCAGTAAGTAGAATTATGCCCAGGTAATTTAGTTGATAGATATGGAGCTCTTCCAGTATCAGGGCTCCTAATATTATGGCTTTGTGTGCTACATTTTATGCTTTACTTCCCCTGGTAGCCATTCTGGAAGATTGGTATTAGTCAAATACAAGATGCAATTTAGGGTTGGAGTATTGTTGTGGCCATAACCATATCATACTTTTGTCAAACGTAAGTTGTTAAACTCCATACAAGTGTAGTTCAATGATTTGTGATAGATTGGAGGTCAGGATGGGAGATGAAATAATCCGTTCGGGTCTTAAACACTATGTGGCTACAAAACTTGAGGTGCTCAAGCTAACCGTTCATAGTTCAGAGACATGGGGTAAGACTGGTTGGAGAGCATTTTTCACTGAAGGGACCACAACTTTAGAGTTCTCACCCTTTTTGTTCAGTTTGTTTATGTTTCAAGCTTCTGGAGTCAGGATTGAAGCAAGGTTATTAGAGATCGGGCACAGGGGAGTTTCCTCGGATAAAATAGTTTTGGTATTTTTTAACTGACATCTCATTTTATATCTGTATAGATATGTGTCTATATAGAAAGATATCTAGATATCTGTAAGTATCTATGGATAGATTATAGATTATTTAATACCCAAAACCTAGGACAGGTATACATTTGAAATATCTCAAATATCAGAAATTATAAATTAACATATTACATTAGCAATAGGTAAAGCTAAGATGCGGTCAGCAGGTTTTTATGTAATGAAAAGTCACTTTTACTGCATGCGTTATGTAATTATATTTTATGATAAAGTTTAACCTCATTGCTGGTATTAACTTTACACCCTACCTTTCCTTTCTGTAGTTCCGGTGAGCTCTGCTCTGAATCAAATCCTGCCAACTAGCATTTGCATTTATTTATTCAACTTTTTTAATTCTTTCACAGAACATTTAATGTTTATCAATGGGAAACATCATCAGAGAGTAACCTTTATGCTTGTACCTTTGGATGTTACTAAAAACATGCATCCGTGTTTCCTTATTTTAAAAAATCCTTTTATAGGTTCTTGATTAAATTAGAAGTTTTTGTGCTGTTGGTCAAGAAAACATTGCCATTTTTACTAACAAGCCCATTTGTAAGTAAGTACAATACTCAAAAACTACAGTACATTAAGTTACTTTCCTTTACAAAGCTTTTGGGTGATTGTTGTATCACGCACAGAAGAAAAACATGTAACAAGCAAAAAGGTTCACAGTTCATCCAACCTTAATGAAAGTTTGAGATGGTTGTTTCCAGTAAGAGTAACTCCTCTCTAAAGGATCCTTCAATTCCATTCAATCCCATTTCAATGAAAATGTGAGCACAAGAGGCTCAAAAGAAAGAATGTGAGGAGAAACTTGCTAGAGACATAAAAGGTAACAGTAAAAAAATCTTTAAGTACATTAGAAGCTGAACACTTGCCAAGGAGTCAGTTAGGCCTTTGGATAATCAGGATGTAAACGGGGCACTAAAAGATTGACATGGCCATTGTCAAGAACTTTAATGCATTTTTTGTACCCGTCTTCACTGTGGAAGATGTTAGGGAGATTCACTCACCAGATCCATTCCTCTCTAGGAATAAGTCAGTGGTGCTGACCCAAACTGAGGTTTAAGTAGATGAGGTTGTAGAGGGGTGTAGGTTGTAGCCGTGCTGGTCTAAGGACATAGGCAGACAAGGTTCCTTGGGTGAATCTGATATCTTTTATTAGACCAACCCAAATAGTTGGAAAATAATTATTAAGCAAGCTTTCGGGTTCAAAAACCCTTCGTCAGGCTAAGGAAGTTTCAGCAGTTGGTATGTGCTCTTCCTGGATGGAATGAAAAAGTTGTAGAGGAAATTCATAAAATAAATGGTACCAAATCACCAGGACCTGATGGCATTCACCCAAGGGTTCTAACGAAGCTTGAATTGGAAATTGCCAAACTGCTAACCATAGCATGCAACCTATCACTAAAAACAGCCTCTGTACCAGAGCACTGGAGGATTGCCAGTGTGACTCCCATATTTAAGAAAGGGTTCTAGAGGGGACCTAGAGAACTATAGGCTGGTGAGTCTAACTTCTGTTCCTGGAAAACTGGTAGAAACCATAATAGAAAAAAAATTCAACACATGGATGAATATGACTTGCTGAGGAAGAATCACCGTAGTTTTGTCTACGGGGGAAAGGGAAATCATGACTCACCAACCTACAGGAGTTCTTTGAGGGTGTCAGTAAGCAGGTGGATAAGGGTGATCCAGTTGACATGGTATATCTGGACTTCCAAAAAGTCTTTGAAAAGGTACCCCATCAGAGACTTTTAATGAAGTTATGCAGTCATTGGATTACAGAAAAGATCCACTCATGGATTATAAATTAATTTAAAGATAGAAAGATTGAGCGTAAATGGTCAATTTTCAGGATGGGAAGTAAACAGAGATGTCCCCCATAGATCTGTGTTGGGATCAATGCTATTTAACATATTCATAAATAATTGGAGAGAGGGATGGATAGGGAGATGGCCAAATTTGTGGGTGACAAAATTATTCAAAATGGTGCAGATCAAGGTGGGCTGTAAGGAACTACAGAAGTATCTTGCACTATTGAGCAAATCCAGAACCAAATGACAGATACAAATCAGTGTAGATAAGTGTATAGGTGATACATATGTCAAAAATAACCCAAATTATACTTACGCTGTGATGGGCTCTACCTTAGCTGTTACCACACAGGAAACAGATCTGGAAGTCATTGTGGGCAGTTTGCTAAAATCATCAGCTCAGTGCTCAGCAGCTATCAAAAAGACAAAAAAAAAAATGTTAGAAATGATTAAGGGACTTGTAAACAAAACAGAAAGCACTATGCACCTTTGTAAATCCATAGTGCATCCATACCTTGAATACTATGCCCAGTTTTGGCCCCCACACCTCCAAAAGGATATAGAAGAACTAGAGAAGGCACTGAGAAGGTCAACAAGGATTATTAATGGTGTGGAGACACTTCTATCTGAGGAGACGCTAAAGGGCCCAGTGTTGTAGCAGTGAAGCTTGGTGCCCGAGGCAAAGCCCACATTGGCAGCCTACCCTCATCCCACACACACATCTGGGGGGCACGCACCCCCCCATGCTTGCCCAGGAGTGCATGCAGCAGCAGGAGCCACCTTTCCCCCTGTCCCAGGGACGTGGGGGTTAGAAGGGTACCCTGGGGCTGGACTACAGGGGGAGTAACCACCTACTTACCCCACACAGAGGCCGGAGCGAGTAGGGACACACACGCGGGGAGACCACCAGTGCGGTTTGGTAGCCGCACTTATATCCATCTGGGGCCGGGCGAAGCCGGCGGGAGACGCCGCCCGGCTGAGATAAAAGGCAGCCCCGGAAGCAGGGCCGGAGAGGAGGCGGGGGAAGCCTGCAGGGAACCCCGAGAGCGGGACCCGTACCAGCAGGGCACATGCATCTGGCCCGACGGGGTCAACCGAGACAGCGGCGCTGACTGCAGCGGCTGCCGGGAGAGTG
>NW_005843604.1:65067-66480 GCF_000455745.1 Alligator sinensis
CCACTAGAAGACCAGCAGCAGCAGGTGGCGATTGGCCGGGGTGTAGGGGAGGTCGGAGCCCCGTGAGTGCCCGCCGAAGGCGCAACGCCCCGGGAGGCGGCATCAACGGAGACCCCCACCACTGAAGTTACATTCAAAGTCGTTGCAGGCAAGGTTAGGGGGCCTCCCATCACCACCTGAGGCACCTCCCGGGGCCCTTTCGTGAGCCCGTGGCCAGTGAGAACGGCCACTCGGGCTAGAGTAGCCCGAGAGCACCTGATCGAGCGGAGGCGGGCACACCCCCGTCCCCACATCACCCCAAATGAGCCGCTCGTGGCTCTGTCCCATGCCCCCGCTCTGGCTGGGCAATGCCTGTTGGTGCCCCTTAGCTTGGGTGCAAAGGGCATTTGCCCTGCTTGTCCCCCCCTTGCTACACCATTGGCTAGGCCTGGTCACTGTAGAAAAGTGGCGCTTGAGGGGGGACATGGTACGTGGTTGTAAAATACTAAATGGTGAAGCAAAAGTAAATAGGAACTTCTTATTTACTAACTCTCACAATACAAGAACTAGGGGTCATAAAATGAGACTAGTAGTTAGTAAGTTTAAAACTAACAAAAGAAAGTTCTTTTTCAAGCTGAGTGTAATTAAAGTGTGGAACTCATTGCCCCATGGTGGTGTGGAAGCTGACAGTTTAACCAGATTCAAAAAGATATTAGACAAGTACTGGGAGGAAAGGTGTATGAGTAACTAGTGACTGTGGAAGTTAGGGGTACAGCTTCTAAATCAGAACTTACTGGATCTTAAATGCTGGAGGCTGCCAGTGGAGCAGGAACAGGGGAAAATACCCTGGTTAGACCCTGTTCACTCTCCCTTTCAGCATCCACTCTGCCTTTGTGTGACACAGGATGTTGGGGCAGGCCTGTGGACCTAGCAAATGGCAGTTCTTGTGTTCTAAAACGAAGACTAAAACAATTGTGAACCTGCATGCAAGTTCTTAAAGTTATGATGGTGTCTCTGAAAGTCTTTCAAGCATCATGAAAGAAAATGGAGTTGAAGTTTTCGTTGCACCATTTCAAAAAGTATTAAGTTGAATGCATAGTAACCACTTAAAAACAAATAAAGGATTTTTCAGCATTGTCCAAACACACACATGAAAAACTGTTGTGTTCAAGGCTCACACATGCACTTTTTAATGTAAGCCATGCTTTTCTTGGGAAAAGAAAATTAATGAATATAACGATTTAAAACTGATTTTCAAAAGTCAATTTAAAAAGTCACCCAAAAAGCCAAACTTTATTTAAAGCTTTAAACAAAATAAGAATAAGGTCAGGGGGTTGGACTAGATGACCTCTCAAGATTCATAGATTCATAGATGTTAGGGTCAGAAGGGACCTCAATAGATCATCGAGTCCGACGCCTGCATAGGCAGGAAAG
>NW_005843604.1:66827-72505 GCF_000455745.1 Alligator sinensis
ATCACCTTCTTGGATTTATTCGTCATGCATCTGCTGATGTACGATAAAGTGCCATTGGCTTTTTTGATGGCTTCATCACACTGCCAACTCATGTTCATCTTGGAGTCCTATCCACTAGGACTCCAAGGTCCCTTTCCACTTCCGTGCCACCCAGCAGGTCATTCCCTAGGCTGTAGGTGTGCTGGACATTTTTCCTCCCTAGGTGCAGCACTTTGCATTTCTCCTTGTTGAATCGCATTCTGTTGTTTTCTGCCCACTTGTCCAACCTGTCCAGGTCTGCTTGCAGCTGTTCCCTGCCCTCCGGCGTGTCCACTTCTCCCCATAGCTTTGTGTCATCTGCAAACTTGGACAGAGTACATTTCACTCCCTCGTCCAAGTCGCTGATGAAGACATTAAAGAGTATCGGTCCAAGGACCGAGCCCTGCGGGACCGCACTGCCCACACCCTTCCAGGTCGATACCGACCCATCCACCACAACTCTCTGGGTGCGACCCTGTAGCCAATTCGCCACCCACCGGACTGTGTAGTCATCCAAGTCACAGCCTCTTAACTTGTTCACGAGTATGGGGTGGGATACCGTATCAAAGGCCTTCCTGAAGTCCAAGTATATGACATCCACCCCTCCTCTTGTGTCGAGGCGTTTCATAACTTGGTCATAAAAAGAGACTAGATTAGTCAGGCACGATCTGCCTGCTATGAACCCGTATGAATCAAGGTCTTATTGAGCCCTAATTTTCTGTGATTCTGTACCAGGCTTCAGCAAGTATAAAAAAGTTCTATACGGGTCTTCATAAACTCTGAGTAAAATAGCAATGTAAACATGCTGCCTATATTAAGTAATAAACTTATTCATTCTACCTGATTTAGTAGGAATTTTCATATTTGAAGAGAGTTGCATTACAGCTGGAACATTTAGCACAGTTTTGATATTTGAATATTTGAGCTGATATTTAGCAGACAGTAGTCTCTGACTAACTTCAAAGTGCCTTATTTCATGAGAGAGGAAGCTGAATCTATATTCCTATCAGCTATACATGCTATTTATAATTATTTCTGCTCCTTTGCATAATTACCACAGTATTATGAAAACTTTGGTTGCATTACAACCTGGAGAAATTTAATGAGATCACGTGTCATATTATGTTCAGTAATATTAACTTTAAAAAATCCTTTGCTTTCCAACAAACTGAGGTGCAAAGAACTTCTTTACATGAGAAATAAATTTGTTTTGCTTCTGAAATGAACTTTGCAGTATATTTCTTGGCATTTTTGTGGCCCGCTTTTACTTTGTTTAAATAATTGAATAATGTAGATTCACATTCACATTGTGAAGTTAAATCAATCAGTCACATAGGCCCACTGGCCTACATCCAATTGCAAGATTATGGCCTTAGTTTAATTTTGGTTAAGCTGTATGTACAAATTTATGAATTAAAGCAGTCACCATAATTTTAAACTAAGGTCCAGAAATGTGTGGGTGTGTGTTCCCTTACATTATTAGACTGGCTTAATGTAAAAAAGTTTTCATTATTTTCAGAATTATAATCTCTGTTAATCTCTGTAAATAATTTGCAAAGCAAAACAAGTCATTAATCTTAATTATTATGATCATAAGAACAATGAAATAAATTGTAGTTAACAGAGAAAACAATAAACTTGAGTTACAGTGATAGATGTCATATAGTTTTCCATTCATTTTGCTCCAGATGCTTTGATAGACAAAGCATTTATTCGAAGGTTAGAAAGAAACTACAGTGTGTAATTCCAAGTTAAGGACAATATAATAAAACTAGAACTATTTTTTTCTATAGTTGATTTTATATGATACACAAGAAGTTTATTTTCATGAAATACTGCTACTTTTTTAGCAAGAGCAATAAAATCAGGTCAGATGTCATGATGTACCAGATGTGATTGGCACTTTGATTCTGTGGTTTCACACTTGTGACTCTTTCCATAATTTTTGTGATGTGAAAAATGAGCTCATGATTGGCTAGAGATATTTTGATCAGAGTTAGGGAATAACTGTTGCAAGCTGGAAATATTAGTTCAATAGTCCCATTATATAACCATAATTCATATTACAAGCTGGAAAAGCTATGCAGATGTACATAAGTTCAATGTGAAGTGGTTGTACTTCAGAAAGAATCTGCTTGGAGTGGTAATTCCATTTGGACACCAGTATTACCTCTAAAAATAGTAAGATTTTTTAAAAGGTAATCACTGTAGACATAGACAAATGCAGGGTGCTGCACTTTGGGAGAAGGAATCCACAGCATACATACAGGCCGGGGAGTTCCCTTCTTGAAAGCACAGAGGCAGAAAGGGATCTTGAAGTCATTATTGACTCCAAGATGAACATGAGCCGCCAATGCCAGACTGCAGCCAGCAAGGCCAGCCATACCTTGTCATGCATCCAAAGGTGCAACTCAAGCCGGTCCAGAGAGGTGATACTCCCCCTCTATGCGACTTTGGTCAGGCCGCAGTTGGAGTACTGCGTCCAGTACTGGGCGCCGCACTTCAAAAGGGATGTGGCCAGCCTGGAGAGAGTTCAGAGGAGGGCCACCCGCTTGGTGAGAGGGCAGCAGGACAGGCCCTACGAGGAGAGACTGGGGGACCTGAACCTGTTCAGCCTCAGCAAGAGGAGACTGAGGGGGGACCTGGTGGCTGCCTACAAGCTCATCAGGGGGGATCAACAGCAAATAGGCAGAGCTCTTTTCTCCCCAGCACCACCTGGGGTGACGAGGAACAATAGTCATAAGCTGATGGAGAATAGGTTTAGGTTGGAGATCAGAAGGCAATATTTTACAGTTAGGGTGGCCAAAATCTGGAACCAACTTCCCAGGGAAGTGGTCCTCGCCCCTACCTTGGGCAAAGTCAAGAGGAGGTTGGATGATCACCTGTCTGGGGTCTTGTGAACCCAGCATTCATTTCTGCCTGTGGCAGGGGGTCAGGCTAGATGATCTGTTCAGGTCCCTCCTTACCCTAGCTACTATGAAACTGAATATAAATAACCACCTGTTACTATTAAAGAATTAATACAATGAAAACATATTTAAGAACTTGTCAGTTGTTTTAAAATGTTTTCCCCCTGTTTGTAAAATAAATTTAATGCAGATGTAAACTATTTTCAGTACTTATCATGATACTTTAATTTTAGCCCTTTAAAAAATTAAGATTTTTTTTAAGGAACTTGCATCCTCTAATCTGAATGTATTCATATTGGGCCACAAGTAGTAAAAAGTGAATGAGAAATTGTCAGATTTAGCCTCTCCTAAATGGTACCTTGCTGAAGGCTATAATTTTGAGAGGCTGTTCCATTTATTTACAGTAAATTTTCTGATGCACAACACAGTGTGAGTCCTAAGTGACATACTAGTACCAGACACCTTCACTAAATATATATACTATATGCCCTATTGAACTCAAGAGGTTAAGCTAGTAAAAGTTACCTATCTCCACAGATGAAAAGGAAGAATTAGCCACAGTTCCCTAGCTACTAGTGTAGCTTTCAACACCTTTTCCATGGTGGCTAGTATTGATAGGATATGTAACTGTGAAAGGATGGGAAAATGCATTTAAGTGATCTAAGAAGTAAACTATCAACTTGACATGTTTTTCTAGCTATTGAAAACCTTTTCATACTGCAACTCATTCTGACAGTGAAACTGTAGAATTCCTGTGATTTAAGTACCATCTGGTTATGCTCAAAGCTTTAAAGCTATTATCTCAGCATAAAATTTCAGAGTCCTATACTTTTTTCTTCACCAAACTCTCCATTTTTAAGCCACAAATATTTTTCCAGTCCTTTCAGATTTTATCTAAAAGTATATTTTAACAGTATTTAAATAGTT
The DNA here is from genome assembly GCF_000455745.1 of Alligator sinensis. Lineage (NCBI taxonomy): Eukaryota > Metazoa > Chordata > Crocodylia > Alligatoridae > Alligator > Alligator sinensis. Next base: position 70,682 of record NW_005843604.1, read on the forward strand.
CTTAAACAATAACAATTTATCTTGATAGATGACATGCTGTGTTTTTTCATTTTATTTTAATTAGCCATTGTGGAACCAAATTCCCTTTTGTTTTATTCCTTTGAATACTGTTTAATTACAGTTATCATGCCAGATATCTTAGAGGTTATTTTACCAATACAGTTTCATTTAACATAAGCCATGTGGAATCAATAGTCCTGTTTCCTAAAGTGAATGCTTGGAAAATCTTACATTCATATGTTAAGAGTACACATCCTTTCCTCATTAGTTGGAAAGTACAGGGATTTTGGCACAGGTTCTGTGTGGAAGCATTGTGCAGCTTTTATATGGATTTTGTTTTTAGCCTTTGATGACACTGTTTAGAATAGGAAGTATCTAATAAGTAAAGCATTTTGTCTAATGTGCTGCCAGTGTGTTTAATATATGCCTGGAGGTCTGAAACATTATCTTCTCCACTACAGTAATATGCATTTAATTCTCTGAAAGCAGAAGGTCGAACTTTTAAAAGGGACTCAAAGTACATTTTCAACTAAAATAATGTAAAACATATGGGATAGGGGACCAGAGTAATGTACAGTTGGTTTTTATGGTTTAATCATGATCATGTTAATGCACACCAGTAGCTAATTAAAGAAAACTTTTATTGTTCATTTTAAATGGGTTATGTAAAGAGTAAGAGAGCTGATATAATACAGCCCAATGATAAATGTTACCATTACATTTGCTAACAGCAAACTGATATTACTGTTTTTTTACAACTTTCAAGTATAGCCCCATAGTAAAGTATAGAATCTTTTTGGAACATTTGTATTGGGAATCCTTTCCATAAAAAGAGAATATTTAAATGATGCCTAGGTATATTATCAGCATATTTTAAAATTAACTTGGTAACTAACTATCTTTCTATTAGAGATGGATGCACACAGTTCTAATAATACTCTGGCTACTTTTGCTTTTTACTTAAACTAAGGAACTTTTTTGCTTGTTTGTCCCAACTTGTATATATATACATTTGAAAAAGCCAAATAAAAATCAGGCTTTCTTTATGGAACTGGGTGGCAAGGGGGATAGGTAATGAGATCTAGTACCTTTCACCTTCGGGTCACTTATTCATAATCCATCCTGCTTGATATTGACTAGTTGTTACTGTCTCTCTGCCATTCAGTGACCTATTTGAATTGATTTGGCAGTCTCAGTAATTTTTCTATTAGTTGGATGTTCACATCACAAGAAACTCCACAGTTGGGACCAATTAGCACCCTGATTGGTAGTCTTAGCAGAGAAACGGAGGACTGACTAGGGTTGGAGGCAGAGCTATCTTCTTATCCTCCTGCAGGTGTTTCCTCCTGGTGAGTATGTTTAACAAATACTAAATTCTCTTAAAGTAAAAGAAGGGAAAGAAAAGAAACTAGGCTTCTAGCCCAAGCTGATCAGGGTTCAAGAATTTTTTTTTTCTGACTATAGAAGTACAGTACTTGTAAAATGTTTTCTCATTTCTGTCAGGAAAGGTTCTTTGGGTAGATGTGATATCTTTTATTAGACCAGCTGAGTAGTTGGAAAAAAGTTTTTAGCAAGCTTTCAGGCACAGTCACCCTTTGTCAGGCATTAGGGAGTTTCTGCTGGTCTGAGACTCCAAGAAATGAGAGAAGCTAAAAGTGTGGAGGGATGTCAGTGAAAATGTAAATAGGTAGAGATAAGCAAGACAAAAGGAAAAGCAGGGAAGAGATCAGGGGGAGGAAAAAGAGGAGGGAGACAACAGAGATAAAATATATAGTGAAAAAGAGGCAATCTGAAAAAAGGGAATAGTTGGAAATCAGGACAGCA
>NW_005843604.1:72582-81734 GCF_000455745.1 Alligator sinensis
AAGAGAATGGGACAGAAAAGCGCCAAAGGCAGAACACTACAGAGGTAATAATACAAGGTGAAAAAGAGGCTAGCAATTTCTCATTTCTGTGATATCCATTGTCATTCACTAATTGAAATTGTATGTTCATTCCTTTTAGCTAAATTCAAATCACCCAAAACATGGGGCAACTGTCATGATATCTGCAGCCTGGAGCAGAACAAGGGGCAAACCACTGAGTGTCTGCACATGAGGAATCCACAGCTCCATACAAGCTGACCACAGTATCAATACAGTTGTCAGCTCAGATACCCCTTCCTTTGCTGTGGAGAGTGCTGCCACAGAATGCTGCTGCTAGATTTATTCACAGTTGCCCCTTCTGCCTACATACATGTACACACACACACAATGGAACCAGCTAGCAGTTCTAATGCATCCCTTATTATAGGATGTAGGCAAGGTAAATGCTACTGACATTTTACAGATGAGGAGCTGGAGGTAGAAATGTTTAAGGAATTTGGCCAAGGTGTCAGAATGAGTCACTGGCTCAGGAGTTGCTGGCTCACAGCAAAGTGATTCATTACAGCTGCCCCTAGCTAAGTTATTTTTGCAAAGGCTACCTTAAAAGTGATATCATATTTATGAGTCAGTGATATGAGTCTGTCATAGGAATCAGCCAGCAGGATTTTTATTGGTGATTTGAAAAATATGTACATGAGTGAAGCTGAAAAGTGTGTAACCAGAGCAGGCAAAAACCTCTTCAAAGAGAATTTCAAATGGTCCTGTTTTAGGATTTCCTTAATAATACTTTTCTCTGGTACATTAATTCATGGATTTTTTTTTTGCTCCCTTTGATTCACAAACAAAAAGATATAAAGGAATTCCAATATTAGAAAAGCTTTTCTGTAAAAAAAAATACTTTCCTTTTGTTTGTTTATTCTTATATCTCTGTCTGTATCTCAACATATGGTTACTGATTTCTTGTTTGCTTTTGTTTTTATAACATACCTTTTTTTGTCTTTTGTAACTTAAAAATACTGTGTGTGTGTGTGTGTGTGTGTTTGTATAGCAATAGAAGAGCTAAACTGAAAGAATTCAATACCCTTCACTCTCACTGTATTGTATTGCTGATGCACATTGTAAGCACATGTAATTCACACTTATTACCATCAGAAGAATGTGTTACACGAGGGGTGGGGAGGTGTCAGGAGACTTCCCCATGGAAGGGTCCTAGAACAGTGGTTCTCAACCAAGGCACCCCTTGTGAGATGTAAGGCACCTTTTAGAAAATGCCAGCTCTTAGCTTTCATTTGCTTTTTGTATGGAAAAATAATAGAGCAATTGTTCTGTTGCAAAGAACTCAATAACAAGAAAGATCACAATACGTCAGAATGATTTTAACACTGTAGATTCAGATCAAGCAGATTAAAGAAAGTGTTTCTTCCCCTTTATTTGGTGCTGGTAAGGCCATGTCTGGTGGTTCCAAAAAGGATGTAGCTAGACTGTTCTCAGTGGTGGCAGATGACAGGACAAAGAGCCATGGTCTCAAGTTGCAGCAAAGGAAGTTTAGGTTATAAGGAAAAAATTTCTCACTAGAAGGGTAGTAAAGCACTGGAACAAGTTACCCAGAAAAGTTGTAGAATCTCCATCCTTGGAGGTTTTTAAGACTCAAGTAGATAAAGCCTTGGCTGTGGTGATAAACTGGGGATGGTGCTGCTTTGAGGAGAGGGTTGGACTAGATGACCTCCTGAAGTCCCTTGCCATAGAAAACACTTATTTTCTATGATGCTGTGATTCCTCTTTGAAATCTATGGGTTATCATGTGAATCATGTTTGCGCACTGTGGCACCCTGGCTGAGTATCACTGTCCTAGGGAGTCCAACTCATTGCATTCACAGAGTTCAGGAACTACTGATGGCTAGTGCAAGCCACAACTCTGAGCTTCCAAAAAGAAGCTGGATAGGATGAGCTCATGTCCCCAGTTCAGTTCAGTTCTGTATCAGTCAGCATGCTTGTCTTGCACTGAAATTGTTAGAACTGAGTATGTGCAATACCTTATTAAAGAGCATGGCTGAATACAGATGTTCATTTTTACCAATATAAATTCTTACCAGTAGAAATATAGCCTGGGAACTGGAGCATACATGTGTTCCAAACCCGTGGCTGGAGAGTTTCATAGATGAGCTCTCCAACCAGGAGGAAATATAGGGCTGCTCCCTGGGCCATTCCCACCTTTACTGGAGTCCATTAATTGACAGCATACCCTCTTCCCTGCCTAGGAAGGGGGCAGCAGTCAGCTGCCAACTAGCAGCCAATCAGCTGATTGGCAAGAAAGGGGAGTTTCCTATGATGGTAACCCTGCCAGTTTCCACCACAAAAGAATAGTCCCTACTCTTTGCACTCCTCTGGGCTGACCCAGAGCAGTGCAGGGTTAGGTGGGGCATTTTGCCACGATGGAAACCCCGTCTGGGAGGTTAATGGCATAAGTGGCCATTCTCCCATCAGGGGCAGTCATTCCCAAAGGGTTTCCCTTGTAGGAGAATTCCCCCCATCACCAATAAGGTGATTGGCAGGGGGGAGGGGATAATTTTTCAAGGTAGGGTCCCCACAAGGCTTCCTAATGGCTTGCCCCTGGGGATAGGGACAGAAGTTACCCCTCCCACCTCAACTCAGCTTCCCCCCAGCTGAGGGCTCACTCTTGCGCCCCCGGCTTCTAGCCTAAGCCCCTGCAGGCATGTGGCTGCATTTCCAGAATCAAATAGTGAATGTCTATTCCCTTGCTTGCTGGTTCAATCTACGTGGGTTAGACTAACCTGCAAAGATTGAATTGATTCCAGCTTGGTCTTTTTGAATGTCTATACTTAGCCTGGGGGGCCTGTCATGGAGCCCATGTTGTCTCTCCCTTCCTCTCCCTTGGAGGGAGGGCAGAGGGCTGTGGGGTATCCTCCACATGAGAGAAGTGTACAGGTGTTCAAGTTAGATTGGGAGGAAGGAAATCTTCATAGGCATCCTATCCTACCTAACTTCTTGCAGAAGAATCTCTGCCTCAAGAAATCTTGTGAACATTTGTACAGCTCTGTCTTGGTGCCTCGAGAAAGACTTTTCTAATGGAACTTCTGTTTATGGCCTGTATCAGCAAGTGTGTTTCCTCCCTTCACCCCTGGGCTTCTTAGATATATGTTCCTTAAGCGGACAATCTAACCCTTGATTTACCTGTATTCCTTTCATTGCAGCGGGCTGAAATCACTATTTATCATGTAGTAAATTTGTTGTTGTTTTCTAAATATTACTGTATGCAATCATGTCTAGCTAAACATGTCTATGTAATGAAATCCTGTGCAGGTCACAGCCAGATTTATATAAATGTAGTGAGTAAAGAACTCATGCCACCAGAATGAAAGGCTTTATATATTGCTGACATTTACCTGAGCTGTGAGCCATGGTAGTATAATGCAGCTGGTACTTGCATGCCTAAGAAAACATTTTTCTTACAATGGCATATTTAGGTCTTTCAGTGTACAATTTCCATTTAGACTCCTTATGATTTTGAAATTGATTAGTACTATTTTTATCTTATGTAATCATTTTAAAGCATTTTAATGACACTGGGGTTTTTTTAAGTATTAATACTCAAAACTTGGAAAAAATTCTGATTATCAACCTTTTCTTAAAAGAAAAATGTTTCTATATGGTATTACTTCGTAGAGATACAATTTTAATCCATATAGTGCCTTTAGATTCTTTAGAATATAAATAATGAATTGGGGGTTAGGGAGGAGGGAGATTGAGCCTAGAAATCTTTTTTTTTTTTCCCTTCACATGTTCTTCTGGCACTTTATCAGAAGTGAGTCATCATTTCTTTGGAATGGCCACCTGCTATGTTTTTATGAATGATTACTGCGTTAAAAGTTAACTTGGCCCTGGCAGGTTTATTTATTTATTTATTTTAATTAATTCTCCTTTTTGACGTCATGTTTATTTAGCAATTGTTTTCTGCCACTGAAATGGAAATAGTTAGCATATGGCTATTATAAGCAGATATAATATTTTCCTACACAGGTTTCCAAACAAGAGCAGAAAAAAATGGACATGTCTGATGGAGGAACGGTTGAAACTTCTTCGCGTTATAGTGGAGCGCAAGATAGTGGCATTGGCAGTGACAGCGTTAAAATCAGAATAGTTCAAATAGAGCAACATAGTGGCACCAGCCAACATCGCATTGCCCGACCTTCCCGCCAGTCTTCCATTGTGAAGAACCTGAACTTCATTCCCTTTGACATTTTTATTACCGCAAGTCGGATATCTGTGATGACTTACTTATGCACTGCTTTACTGAAGCCTAAATCAACACAAGATCAGAAAGATGGTGATCAAGTAGGTAAAAGCTCATTAAACCTTCCAGAAACAGATTCAAGTATTGGTCAAGAGACTGAGAAACCCAGTCAGGCATGTATTTCATCAGTCACTGCAGATGATATCTTGAACAGTAATGTTTCTTTGCCCACTGGAAGAAAGACAGGTCTACTGTCACTGGAAAGTCTTCACGCTTCCACACGGTCATCTGCTCGACAAGCCCTGGGTATAACTATCGTTCGACAGCCTGGTCGCAGAGGAATTGGTGACATACAGTTAGAACCCTTTCTGTACCTTGTTGTATCACAGCCTTCTATACTTTTGAGTTGTCATCACAGAAAACAGAGGGTGGAAATTTCGGTGTTTGATGCTGCACTTAAAGGAGTAGCCTCTGACTACAAGTATACAGGTAAGACCAAAGTCCATTGGCTGTTAATATTTGTCTCCTCAAATAGAAATTGGATTAGTGTTTTAATTGGTAAGATGTCTTGTTTAGCCAGTAGACTAAACAAAATATTTTAACAATTAAAACAATAATCAAATTTCTATTCCACAACTAAATCAAGCATATTAATGTTTGAACTTGGTTCAAATTGTACCTATTTTTGTTACTTTTGAATAGTATGTCCTCAGCATTAGAAAATAGAGGACTGTCGCATCACTTTAATGCATGAGGAGTTTCTAAACAAATATTATAAATATTATTAACAATGATTTGTATATATTCTCTTTTATAAAAAGTATTTTTACACCTGCAAACCACTACATTTTTCATATTAATCTGTTAGTAAAAATAAAAGGTGTAGTAACAATTTGAATTTTGATGAGAGTTCTAAGAAAATTACAGAATCATTTGGCAAGCTAAATATCATCAGTTAAAATGGAAATTAAGCTATCTGAAGTCAATTATAGAAAGTTTGAATAGTATTTTTCTGGAAGCTATTTAAATTGCAGCTTAACATCTTATATTATACCTCCCTGTGGCCAGGTCTTGACAGGGCAGGTGGAAGGGTAGTGGGTAGGAATGACATGAATTCAGTGTATGGAAGAGAAAAGGACTGACAGATGTCATGGGGAAGGGATTAAAAAGGGAGTAAAAATACCTTCTGCTGCATCAGTGATGAATCATTGTCAGAAATAATCAGTAAAAAGAGGTAGAAACCAATTGTGCACAGTGGGTGTCATGTCTACGCTGCATCAGATGGGTGCTAGTGGAAAGCTAAACTGTCAGACTATCAGACCTAATTCTCCCATATTTCTACTTGTATCAACATTTTGATAAAACCCCCTTAGATGCTAGTTTGTGATATATTTTTGAACTGGCACTTAGCTAAGTAATAGAGTTTCCTTTTTCTAAATGAAAGTGCTCCATTGTTCATTTATCTATAGATATAATTTACCATATTTTATATGAAGCATTTATAATAATGAAAAGTCATTTGGGAGGGTTGAAAATTTCTTATCCTGCTTTCTAGCAGTGCAGTGAAAGACATTACAGTTCCATTTTTTGCCTGTCACTGACGGATAGAGGAATGTGTTGAGACATTCCATTTGCCCACCAAAGTGTTGGGTGCCATAAAGTGGGCAAATCAGTAATCAGGGAAACCACTGAGACAAGAATATTTTGAGGGTGTCTCCAATGCTAGAGCTCGTGGTATTTATACGTCAGATCAAGGCTGTTGATGAAAAACATCACTTTCTATGCACTTGCGCAATTTCATACATCACATTTACTTTTTTAAAATTTCATAAATAAATACATTTTTGCTTAGATGTACTGAATTGTCACTGAGCAAAAGTGACCCTTCTGGTGGTTTCATTAAAATACTCTGTGGAAGAGCCCAACACAACTGCTACTTTTTATAAATCAAAATTTTAAAAAATCTTAATATTATTAAGTTTTTCTGGTTCCCGCTCTCTTTTGCTTTTTGTTCTATTCTAAATCCAATTTTCCTCTCTCCTCCCCTTTTCTATCTGTTTTTATCCTTGTCTCTGGAAGAAACATGCTTCTGCAGAAGTTTATATAAAGGGTGTTAGGAAACTCCTTGTATACTTCCTGTTGAATAGCTAGTGGTGCAATAACTAGAACCTATGCAAATACAAAGCAATCAGTGAATTGGATAATTTTGCAGTCATATTGGGATTGCTTTTTCATCTCTATTTCAAAAGTTATGATAATTCAACAAGAAATGTATAATACCTGTTTAGAATTTGTGACTACAGGTGGTAACTGATAATTCATTAGTATAGTTTCAAAAATAAATACCTTCTATAGAAATGTGGTTGACCAAAGTAAGTCTAGAGAAATGAAATGACTTAGTGCCTGTGTGAGATATAATAGGTGAAGGATTTCTGGAGGGATAGGCCAAATTAAATGAACTGGTAAAGATGACACTTTGTAAACTGCGATTATTCTTCATCTCCTTATGTCAGATTATACCAGCACATTATTTATATCTAAAATATACCCTCAGATATAACAGTATCATTGACTTGAGTGAGATTTGTGTGACACTGATCAGGACACACAGATGAAGGAAGCAAGAAACAGGAACGGGGTGAAGTGGCAAGCCACGGCTTCATTAACATGATACCAGAGAGAGATGATCTGTGCCCATTTCCCCATCTCACATATCTAAAACATGTATATGGGTCCAGTCCAGGTTTATAGGTCCTATACCATTTAACCAATAATTCAGGCTTAGGCTGTCCTTGGTCTCTCTGTTAAGACTCAACTGCTTTCTGAATCCTCTTACTCTTTGCTGTGGGAGAGAAGAGCACAAAGGGGGATAGATGCTGGTCTGGAAGAACTTCAGAGCTTTTATTTTCCCATAGGCACAATGTCTACCAGTGACGTCTCAGGTCCCACACTGGACACCAACCACAAGTGGTAATGAACTAAAATTTCCTACAAATTCCTAATATTATTTTTTAAATCCTGCTTGTCTTAACCAAGCTGTGTCTCTGCGATACTGCAAGGCAAGACAAAAAATGTAGGAGGTTTCTGCCAGTTTTGCGCAGAAGATAATCTAATTGTTTAGATTACCACATTTTTGAGGATAAATTGCCATGAACTATGTTATTTACTGCTATAAAACATAGCAGCAGGAGCTTTGCACTGCATTTGTTAAACTACTGCATTTGGTTTGTGATTAATATTCCAGCCAATTTCTTTGACATTTTCTGACCACCTGCTAATAGTTTTGTCTGAAAGAGATGTATCTTTCAAATAGAAGGATGGTATGAAATTTATTGAAGGAAACATCTTAGCTGCTGTTTACTCTCTGCTGTAACCTCCTACTGTATTCCTTCCTGTGTCAGAGAAGGTTGGTGGAAAAACACAGCATTTAAACTTATACTTTGCATATGGACATTGCTTTTATTCAGTCTTTTTGGTAGAGGTACTTTATATTGGTGTTTATATAGAAGGGAGAGCCTGAGAAATACATAATCCATGCTATAATTTTTTTATTGGCACTTATCTGGGATGTTCTCATTAATTAAAACTAGCAAAGCCATGAGTTGAGTTACGCAGATCTTCCCAAACAAATGCCAGTAAAAACTTTTTACCATGCCATCCGTGTGGTGCATTCTATATACACTATTGAGAAAACTATGTTAGGAATGTTTTAGAGCATTTTGAATGATTGTACTGAGGCTATTTTTGTGCCCTTGTGAAAATTTAAACACTGTTAGTCCAACCACACATGCATTTAGTTTTATGAACATATATAAAATACTCTGTCATAGCTCTTCTTTAGGGGAAACAATACTATAATAGTAGTGGCTAACAAACTGAGGAGGTGTTTGAAATGCATGATAAATTATGTGCCACAAGAAAACTGAAGAAAAGCAGCATCTGAAAGCTAAATGTTATTGCTATTTTTTGTTATTTAACTTTGATAAGCAGTAGAGTAAGCCATTCTCCACAATTTTACATATGCATCAGCACAACAAATCCACCCTACTTTCTGGTGCAGCTGCTGCTTATGTGGTCCTCATAGGCCAGCTAATACAGTTCTCAGATGAATTGAATTCTAATCTGAGCAGCTGAAGTGGGGAGTTGATCACACTTAGATTCCATTTGCAATGTGTTCTTGTGTGCAAGTCTGTCAGTAAAATTATAGAAACCTCCAAAAAGAAATAAAAATAACATTTAAGTGGTAACATAATTATTTGAGGGTCTGGTGTGCATTTCTCTAGAACAGGGGTAGGCAATGTTTTTTGGCTAGAGTGCCAAAAAAACCACAATGTCTACCTTGGAAGGCGCTGGAGTTGCCGGCATGCCAGAAAAACAAAATTGGGGGTGGAGGGGGTAGGCGGTACATGTCAGGATGCACTGCATATTAGTATATGTAATAATCATAAATGTTGCCTTTGTTGTTATGTATTTTTTTTGTTAAGCATGTTTTAGTGAGAGAGAGAGAGAGAAAAGAGCAATAAGAGAAAGAGGAGAGAGAGAAAGGAGAGCAGAGAGAGAACCAGGCACATACACATGCACACACAGAACCGCACACACAGAACCACATGTGCACAAACACAGAGAATCAGAACAGACACATGCACACACACATCCAGAACCAGGCCCATGTACACACACAGACGCACAGAACCAGAGGCACAGGTGCACAGAGCTGGGCTGCTGAGCCACCGGACAAAGTCTGACCCAACAATGCACTGGGCCTGCCAGAGCCCCTGTGCTTCCCTGGGGAGCCAGCCCCCAGGCTGCAGCGCAGCCAGCCAAGGCCCTGGCACAGGGACTGCCCATCAGCCCAACCACCCACCCACTCCACACAGCTAAGCCTGCAAACTTGCGGCAC
>NW_005843605.1:0-16811 GCF_000455745.1 Alligator sinensis
CCAGACTTGGGAGGCACCAGTCACTCATGCCTCAGGCAGTAGGATGCTAGCCACCTGATTGTAACTGGACTACAACTGAGAGACTGCTTCTAAGTCATCCTGAAGACTTTACTACTATGTCACCATGGCTAGGGACAGACATTACACACAAACCAGTTTAAGTGATCAGAAGCTGGTTTAAACCTGTAACAGAACAGACATTCAGTGCACATAAAATGGCTGAAACTAGTTTGAGATAAACCTAGCTGAATGTAGTATCAGACTTAACAGATTGAGCTCAAACTGGTTTATGCAATGTCTGTTCCAGACCCCTTCCTACTTTAAGTTAAACCAGAGTCCTCAAGCATCCCAGCATGTTCTCTGGGCTAGATTGTGCTTTCTGCTACTGGGACAGGGCTGGCCTTGCCCCCCTGCTCTCTAGCCTAAGCAGGGACAGGCTGTAGTGAAACACTGACCAGCATGGCCCCGTTAAGGCAAAGTGGGCAGGGAGAGGGTTAATTCTTCCCTCCTTCCTGTCTTCCCCCACTGCAGCCAGGGTCTGCCTGTTTGCTGGGAAGCAGAGAGGAGGGGGCTGTGGTGGTGGCCAACGGGGCTGGTAGACCCTGGCTGCAAGGCAGAAGGGACGGAGGGAGGAATTAACCCTTCTCCCTGCCACCTTCACCTTAACGGGGCTATGCCAAGGCTCTGTTCTGTGTTGTGGGGGGGACTCTTCCTCCACCACCTCTCCCCAGGATGGTGTGGGGGAGGGAGGGCTCTGTGGAAGTGAAGGGCTGCTCTAGCACCCCCGGGTTTCTGGCCTGAGCCACTGCAGGCATGTGCCTGTATTTCCAGAATGAAAACGGAACATCTATTCCCTTGCAAACTGGTTCAATCTCTGCAGGTTAGACTAACTTGCAACGACTGCATCACTTCAGGCTTGGGCTTTTTGAATATCTGTCCTTAGCCCATGTGTTAAGCTGTAAAATGCCATGGCATATGCTGTTGTCTAGAGGAGTCAAATGAGACCTCAAACACATTTCAAGGAAAAGCAGCAAAATAGGGATTGCTTTTCAGTTCATCATCCTTTAGAGTGCTTCTCCCCTTTCCCTTATCATCACTTGCTAAACAAGACAAAATGAATCAGGACCTACTCATATTATTCTTCAGGGCCTGTACCCAGTCCTCCATCAGCTCTTGAGAAGGGGCTGAGAAGTAGAACTCTGAACCATCAATCAGCCTGTGAATAGCAAAGATACAAGGATGGTCATACAATTAGTTTCAGCTTTTACATTATTACTGTTGAGTGGGATAGGAATTGCAATACCTGCAATTCCTACACAGCCAGCACTCTTCATGTGCATCCCACAACATCTGTTTCTGGGTTAGACTTGTATTAGTATGGCTATAAATACATGCAACACTAGAGGATTTCCATAAAGGTTTTGCTATCACATCTATCCATGGGATTTACCGTAAACTGAAGGTGTTGTTTTTCCTGACGTAGCCAGTCAACTTCTCACACTGGGCACCCTCAACACTGACACTCAAGATTGTGGTTATATTCTGAAGAAGAAAGCAATTACAAATGAATGTTTTAAGCATCCTTTCTTTTAGAATTTAATCTCATACTCACAATGTGAATGTGAGTATACGCTGATACCGTCTCTCTCACTAATCTTAACACAAAGTAGGCTGTAACCTACAAAAACTCATGCCTCTCTGAACAAGTTCAGGAGCACTACTTTCCCCTGCTATCTGACTAGTTCCGCTAGTAGCAAGAACTCTACAAGATACATCTTTTATACATGATAAAGTACTCATACTTCATTGCGTCTTAAAGGCACATATTAACTCCCAAACATATTTTTCTATCTTAGTTAGAACCTATGCTTATTAGACAGTAAATTTTGATTAACTGATGTATGAAACATAAAAAAACCCCTTTCCTCAATCAACAGCAAAGACAACTGATTTGATTTTTTATGATTATTTTTAAATAAATTGACTGTTTAGAATGGAAATATGAAACAAATTTAAGGCAACTTTGAAGATTACCTGCAAGATCTAAGAAACAAATTACCTGGGCTGCTTGTTTTTCATTATTGTAGAAGTCAAGTGTTTTTCCACTGAGTTTCACATAACACGATTTCCAAGATCTTGATGTTGGCTATGTGAATAAAGATCATGACAGAATATAATTAATGGCTCTATCTGCAAATAGATTAGTAATATCTCTCCTATCTATGCAGTTTAAGCCATGCCACCCTAGGCTGTAGTCAGTCAAAAATCAAACAAAGCCTTTAGTTCTGAATTCCTCTACGGCGACAGTTGACTCTGACCCAGTCAAGTCCTTTAGCCATTTAGTCAGAAGTCAAAGAAAGGGGGCTGAACAGAAAGTGAGTGTATTTGCTCTTACCAATTTTCTTCCTGGAAGTAGCTGGTCTCTCTTTTCTAGTAACCCCTCCATGCTCTGGTGACTCATGGAAACCTGAAAAAAAACAAAACAAAACACATACACACAAAGGCATTACTATTTGACTCTGAGGAAGTCTTCAGAAGTATGTCAGCAATTTCAGAAGCAACCAAAGAATTTGGAAACCTGTGAATCACAAACACAAATGTAGTTTACTACCCAAATGAAAATATTTTGACCTATCCTGAACAATATGATCATGGGATTGCATTTAAGGTTTTTTTTCCAGTCTGCCCATACCATTTCTTGGAGTATAAAAATAATGTAACTATATCATGTGTTTCTGTACGAATCCTAAAAATGAGTCTGAATTCTTCACCAGATAGAGTGAGAATTATCCAGAAGTTGCCTGACCCAAAATCTATGTAAGGATTTTGCTCTGGCATTCTATGGCACAGGAGAACACTGGAGAAATATAAACAGTTTTATGCATTTGGATGCCAACTTGCACACCTACAACTCAAAAACATTAATTAAATGGTCGAAGTATTTCATAACACTTTCTCAGTAAGTTCTTTTAATACATCTCCAGGACTTTTTATTATGTATGTGTGGGGAACTAAGCCATTTATATTACTTTAAGAATGTAAGAAGTGCCATACTAGGTCAGGCCAATGGTGCCCCTAGGCCAGTATCCTGACTCTGAGAGTGGTGGAAGCAGATGCTATAGAGGGAGAGCATTGAACCAGATACATCTTAAGTGATCTATTCCATATTTGAAACCCACCCTAGCCTCCACCATTATTGGTTTAGAGATGCCAGAAGAAAAACTGCCAATCATTCCTTACCATGGCTATTCATACATCTATCATCCATAAATTTATATAGTCCCTTTTGTCATAACCCAAGGGTATGAGATTTTGTGTGTGCTTCGGCACTAGAATTATCCCCGCCAAATTACAGCTTCGTTGCACGGTAGAGTTTTCTGCTGCAGAGGAGAACCCCGGTGCAAGGAAGAGTTTCCCGCCTATTTGCAGCTTCCTTTGCAGGGTGCATTGCTCAAGTTGCAAGAGAAATGCACGGTGCAAAGGAGTTTCTGCCACCCGCATGCAAATTTGTTCCCCGCAATTGGCTAGTTCTAAATTATTCCCAAGTGGCGGCTAACGATTGGCCTGTTAGCTGTATAAGAGGCTTGAGCGGTTTCTCTGGGTACATGGCAGGGTAATAGAAACCCTGTGTGAGATTCAGAGGAGTTTGGCGACCTGATCCATCGCCCACCTCTTCCCGTCTTTGAGCGATAATTTTATAAGACGTATTTACGAAGTTCCTATTTCGGTGGCACGCTTGTCCAGAGCATCCGGAGCTTTGTTTCCGTGGAGCCTAGCAAACTCCACGTGGTCGTTCGTGTTGTTTTGTCTATAACCGCAACTCAAGCAAGTTTTCCAGCCTGCACCGCAACCATCTTCGGTGTAAGTAAACAATCTTTAAATCTACCGCTACGAGTCTGTGCCTAATTCTAGCTTGTCACGCGCCCTCTCTGACCCCGCATGCCCGGGCTGCTGGCCACAGCCCACGCAGAGCACAAAAAAGGGCCTGGGTCGCGCCCGGCCCGCACACCTTTATGAACCTGGCAATGCTATTTGCCTCCACCACCACCTGTGGCAATGAGTTCCACAAGTTAAATATGCATTGCATAAAATACTTTCTATATATTCACTTCTAATATTCCCTTCAATTCTTTTTTACTTATGTTCCATATTTTCCCTAGTTCCAGTTACCATAGATCATAAATTTTATAATCAAATTTAACTAGTTTAAGTACCTCTCTTAGTACTAAAGAATTAGCATTGTCAATACCTCCCTTGTATGCAAATCCCTCTGTTGTTCATCTCAGTTGCCATATTTTTGTTATCTCTGCATTCTGTTAACCTATTTCTACATTTATAATAAGGCAATAAGCCAGTGGATACTATATTTTAAGTATAATGCAAACAGAGTTTAGTTATGGCTCTACAAAGTAATCCTGGAATTCGATAGGTCTCTTAATACAACTAAAGATAACATTCTATTATTTTTTTCTTGATGCTGTTACAAAAAAAGTCCTTTCTTGATATTATTTGGCAATATAACTTTATGTAACAGTCAGAAGTGGGTGTTGGACTATACAGATATTGATAACAGAGAAAAAAAGAAGCAGTATATTATAAGGGGTTCAGGTAATGATGCTTGTACAATCAGGGCTGCCCAACATCTTCTATGATAACCTATTTTAATTTACTTACAGCTTTTCCAATTTTCAATTGCTAATCTTTCCAATTGAAATTTTCCATATTGTGCTTATGCTTCAAACTCATTTTTTGGGGAAAAAAAACCAAACTGGCTGAGCTGTGTTTCAGAACTATGTATGTGAAAAAAAAAACATATGTCCCTGTTAATGTTAAAAAAGACTGGCAAAAGGAGTCAGGAAAGAGACTTGGACTAGGAGAAGAAGCCTTGTGGGTGTGGGAAGAGTGAAAACAGGAGTGGGATGAGGAGCTAAATGAATGGAGTGGTAGGTAGGCTAATTTTGGGAGACTGGGATGAAAATAAAACTCAGTGTATACTCGAAGGGGACTGGGGTGGGGTGACACATAGAGAAGCAACCCTGTGACCTCTAGAACGCACTCGCCTGAGAACCTTGAACACAAACCAGCATTCCTGAATCTCATAATTCTGCTGTCAGCAACTAGATCTACAGCTCACTGGGAAAAGGCATCTCAATAAAAAAAAAAAAGCATGGGATTATGTAATCAAAGTTATATACACAAGAGGGCTAAATAAAGCTTTCACAGTCCAATTTTCCTCCACTTGGAAAATGCTGATTTGACAAAATCAGAATGCTCTTAAAGAACACCTTGGTTTTGTTAAAAAAAATATGGGAATTAATTAAAATGTTTGTTTTAAATTTAATTATATCTTCTAAAATTGAAACAATAAGGTTCAGATAAAATATATGTCAGATGTTTTTTTCATGAGATGTTGACTTTTTTATCCTGTTTTGGAATGAAATGAAAAATGTAAACCTCAGAAATTCTCAGGAGATGGAAATTCCTTTTTTTTTCAGCTAGCTATTCATCTGCCCTTTCTTATGTATGTGTTTGACTTAGCAAACACACCACATTTATTTTTATATATAATACCACATAGAAATGTTTTTAATGGTAAAGGTTATCATTGGCTGCACAATTAAATCACTTCTTTTCATGTATCAGCTTCCTTCTAATCTTACACAAAGGCCCTCAAGACATGTGTATACAAATCAAGTAATTGCAAGAAAACCTACAAGGCATACAAAGTATGAGATCAGACATGACACATTATTTGTGCAAGTGAATCAGAGATTTAGTGAATGCAATTTGTGTCAGTCTAGTTTTTGTATTGAAATATGTCTCCAGCAGACAAAGGTTTGGCTCTATGAGTGAATATCTGCATTTTTCATTTGAGACAGTCATATTTTAATGTTATTTTTTTCAGTAAAGTCAGGCATGATATATGACAAGATACAAGAAAAGATTTTCTAGGATATGAATTCAGCTGAAATCTTACTGGAAGAAATTTAATCTAAGAATCTCACCATAGGAATGAGATATCTTGCCAAGAATATGTAAATATATGAGGCAGAGCAACTGCTTCCTGGCCCTAGGGAAATAAGTTTTTATGAGTGATATGCTCATTTTAAAGGGAGGGAATAATACTTTCTTGCCTGTTAGTAAACAACAATTTCCATCAGAATGAACTATTTATAAAGGCTGCTAAAGCTTCTGGTACATATTGCTTCATATGGATACCTTTCCAGATAATTTAGCAAGTATGTAAAGGGCCATTTGGTGTTTCTTGCTTTTTAGATCTGTGGGGGAGCTATTGGAAACTTTGGGTATGTGATTGATCTTTATAGTCTTTTCATATTTATTTTTTCCACATAATATGCATCTGGGTATTACACCCATTGTGCTGGCTCAGCAGCGGTGTAACACCACAGCTGGGCACCCAGGGCAGCTGCCACACACAGAGGTAGTGGTGACTTCTGGTTGCCACCATTGCTTCTGGTGTGATTGTTTGGCCGATAGCTCCGTTTTTCCACTCTTCCCTCCACCCAAAGTTGGTGCCTGGGGCAACTGCCCACGTCACCCCACCCAGGTTACACCACTAATGCTCAGAACTTACCGAGAAGTCATTCACTGAGCTCTCAAAGGAGAAACTGGACTGTGGTAAATTTGGAGACCTCTGGCCAGGACCAGGTGAAGTCATGGCTACCTTTGTTTCTAGGTCAAATTGGGAACCGTTTCCAACATGTTTTTTATGGTTTGATAAGAGGTCAGTGAAACTGCTGGTAGATAAAAAAGAAGGCTTCTGAGAAACAGGGCTTCCTGAAGTCACAGCATGTGGACCCATTGGCTTTGATGTAGATGGAAAACTAGTCTCACTGGGCCTTCTCTCAGCTTCCATCTCTCCATTAGTGCTGCTCACCATCAATGGGACTTCTCCATAACTGAATTTCTTAAATGTGTCTGGAGATGTTTGGACTGGGGAGAAAATAGTTTTCAGGGGGCTCCTCAAGGCAAGACTAGGAGAGGACTTGGATGGCAATGGTTGGGTGCTCTTTATCTCTATTAGTCTTGAGGATGGGAACTTTCTGTCTGAGGGCTTTCTTTTTAGAGAGGGGATCCGAATGAGTTTTCCCTTTTCCTTTTGATCATTTTCCTCAGTGTCAGTCTGTTGGAGGAGCTTCATTTCCCTCTGCAAGACAGAAAGATGATATTGTGTGAAATAATCTGTGTACCTGTGTATGCGCATGTGCACGCGCGCGCGCGCACACACACACACACACACACACACACACACACACACACACACACACACACACACATTTTATTTTAAATACAGGATCAGCTTTGGAAATATATCTTTAATATCTTACTAAAAATTGCAGCAAATCTTTCATAAACAGGAGGGCAGTGGCATTAGTATCACCACTGGAATATTTCAAAGGAACCATAAACATCGAAGTCAGTGAATCTCTGGTAAGTGATTATTAGCTCTTGCTTAATAGTTAGACTCAGCATTTTCGATACAGAATTCCCATGTGGTACTAGAGTGTGGCTTGGCTTCTTCAAATATGTTGCATAAACAATATACATTTGGAACAGTTTTCATGAGATTCTCTAGAAAAGAGGATTCAGTTACCTCACTTAGCAAATGCTGTCTCTTCTAATCTGAGCAGGACAATACAACAACAGACATGAGTAAACTAATTATCAGCCCTTTGTGTGAAACTACACAAACTATGCTTTGTTGAATCTCTTACACCATGGTGATTGCAAAAAATAGGGAGGAAAGATCTTGGGGAAACCAAAAGAAAACGTTTTGCTTAAAGCTCTGTAGCAAGGTTACTTTATATAGTGTCAGACCATACTTCTGTCCCATTTCCCCCTTAATTTTAGCTATCTATTAGCTTCTGTCACTGTTAGATTGCTGCAATTTTTAGCCCTTCAGATAAGACTCCAAATCACCCCTTTCATGGCAATCAAGTCTCACCATGCTCCCTTTACTAGTGGCAGTCACTGGATTCCTTCGCAGTGTATCTGCATAAGAGGGACTCAAACCCACCATGTCCTAGGGGTTTTCAGGACAAGGGACTCTAAACAACTGGACTATCTGCTTCCCCTCTGCTCCCTCCCCCCACAGTCCTCCTTGCTGCTCTTGGTAGAGCTTTATCTCCCAAATCTGCCCATGCTGGAGTCTTCTTCAGTCTACCTGGCAACTTCTGATCCACAGTCTATTCCTGATTTTCCTAGCAGGCCTGTTTCCAGTCATTAGGCTGAGTCCCCAACCTCCTTACAGGGGCAACTTTGTGACAAGCCCCTATATCATTTATAGTTTCATCAACCTTCTTCACCTCACCTTTGTCTTCCTGTTCAGCTGGGCAAACTTCTCTTCTTGAGCTGCAAGCATCTTCTCAAAGTCTTGGTGTTTCTTCAGTAGCTCCTCAACTTCAGGCACAGAACCCTAAGTCGAAAAATCAACAATAGATGCAGGAATCCAGTTAGACAAGTAAATGGAACACTAAAGCTGAGATTTTCAGTCAACTAGCCTACTTAGTCAAATAACTTCCTTTGAAGTTAATAGGAGTTAGGTGTCTACATACCCTGGTTGACCTTGAAAATGTCCTACTCTTTTAAAAATATGATCTATGGTTCATGGCCTAAATGAGGTACCTAAAGACATGGGATCCATTGACAACATTTCTCTCTCCACCACCAGTGCTTTAGTCAGCCATCAGCATCCATACTATAATCCACCTTAATGGCCACCATGGAAAGTAGCATTGTTGGCCATAGAGGGGCATTAGATTTGTAACAGTACATACGTCCTTTGTAGTGCTACAAACAGTGAGTGTACTTGCATTCAAGCTGTCTGTGGCATTACAAAGAGGGTGACTGTGGTGCCCCTTTCAAAATAGTACTTCTTTCAAAAAGGAAGTTCTTAGGATGGCAATATATTGTAATACTGCATGTAGTGCTTCTACAGTTACAACTAGCACTACAGGGGTCTCTATGAACCCCAGTACCCCTCAGTGCTCTGCTCTCTCTTCCTCCTCCAAGGGCTCTGTGATGGCCCAGCCAGCAGTGAGATGGCAGAGAACCCTGCTGGGACCCTACTACCCTGACCAACACTTCATCAGCCCATTCAGAAGTTGGCTGCTGGTCTTTTGGCCACAGTGGGCAAGCAGAGCAGGCAGGGGTGGTTCTTTTGCAGCTGCCACAGTCAGCAGAGGTGAGCCAGCACTTGCAGGGGCTAGTGAAATGGCAGTGGCCACCAATACAGGTCTCCGCTGCTGTGACAGCTGCACAGCTGTGTGGATCTACCAAACAGCTGATTGGCCACTGATCCAACTGTTCAGTGAAGCAGGGAGGTATGGGAAGGGTTAGGTTTAGGGAAGAGCCAGGGTTCTAGCAAGGGTTAGGGCAAGAGACCAGCAGCTGATTGCTGACAGCTTCTCAGCAGGAGAGAGAGAGAGAGCAGTGATCTGGCTCCCATGGGGATGAGGGACCAAGGAGTAGCTCCCTGTTCTTCCCTGGCTTTGGAGGAGAATTTGTAGCACTTCAGCCATAAGGCTGGAATTCCTGTATGACCCCATAGTGCTATATTTTTGTAGTGCCTACAAATGACTGCCAGTTCATACCTTTTCAGGGCTGGGTGATATTTTGCAAGCCTCTTTAGTAGCTTGATAAAACTGTAGTTGTTGCAACACTTTGTCCCTCTCTTCTTCTCTATGGTATACAATTAACTTAGTAGCAGTACTACTATGACTGCAATATGGTATTGATATTTTTCTGTGGTATTGTGGTTTCTGTACTGTAACCACTGGTATCTAAATTTAATATTTGAAGCACAGACAGAAGTGACAATTTTTGCCTAATTTGGCCCCTGAAACTGCTCTACAGCCATGACCAAACACAAGTATACAGCTTCAGAGTGCTTTAAAAGGGCCCGATCCTGCAACAATCTAAACCCTCGTTACATGAGGGTTCAAATGAAGGTGTTCAGAAGTGGAACACCTTCATTAACTTGCGTCTGCATGTGCTGGGAGCAGGGCTGGACTGACACAGCCCTGCCCTGCTCTTGGTGCTGTTTTCAGAGTGGGGGGATGGGAACGGAGGGAACTCATTCTGTGGGTTGTCCAGCCGGCACTGGAAGGTGGTGTGAGTGGAAAGGAGCCCCTCTCAAAGAGGGGGGCTCCAATCCACACTCCAGTGCAGGCTGGAGAAAACCTAGAATCGACCTCCCTCCCCTGCCTTTTGCCCCTCCCACCCCAAGACAGAACAGGGGGCCAGTAGCGGGGGGTGGAGTTAGGGGAAAAGGCCGCAGAGACTTAGCCTTTCTCCCTACATTGGCTTCAAATTGAAGCTTGATCCCCCACTCTCCCCACCTAACATCTGTTGGGTCTGGGGGATCTGTCTAACTCATGGCGCTTTCTGTGAAGTGCCATGAGTTAGACTAGCGAGTTGCACTTCTGTCTGCACCCTTGGATCCCAGTTTATGGGAAATCTTGTCCCTTCCCTGGGGACTCTGTAATTCAGTGCATGACTATTGGTCCACCCTTGCAACCATTGTAACATGGTCATCAAAGAGAAAAGGCTGTTGCAGCTGAAGTGAGAATAAGAAATTGTAGACATAGCAACAAAAGCTATCTATTTAAAGTGCCCCTGTATCCAAAATTAATAGGATGTGGGGAAACATCTTTTTTTCCTTCAAACCAGGTTTTTATCTTGATATGAAGTGTTAAGAATGTTCTTTTGGATATCTGATTAGTCTAAGGAATGAGTAAGAATTCTCTCCAGTCCTCCTTCCTACACAGTCCTCCTTCCTATACTACTCCATAAGCTATTGCCCCTGGCCTAAGTTAACCCCTTTAAAAGGCACTTGCCTTTCTGGAATCCCAAAGCTGCATTACTCAGCCATTAGTGTTTAGACTGTGATTAAATTAATACAGAATCCCTGAGTAGGCAAAGAGGGAGGGCTGTCTGAGATGGAGCATACTCCAAGTTGTCTGCATATGCAGAGAGGTATTTTAATAGTGTTACACTGTTCCTACTCACCCCATAGCTTGGATCTGAGACAAAGCTCTCCTTGGCAGCCAGCCATGCTTCTGCTTGCTCTAGCTCTCTCCGGAGTAACTGGATCTCCCAGTTTTCCTCGTATAGCTTTTTTCTCAGGTCCCAGCTCTCCCTCACCTTCTTCATCAGCTCTGACAGCTCTGACAATTTTTCTTCAATCTAGGAAAGCAACATTTGTAATAAAGGGAGAAAAAATCCAATTAGACTTTCATCTGACAGCCAAGTAACATGTAATCTGACCTTGTGACCCATAATGAGCCCTCCAATGAAGTTTGTGGTGCCAGTTTAATTTAGAAAGGAAGTTTGATTCCTCCTTTTGTTTTAATTTAGTCCACATATCCATACCATATCTATGCACATATTCCACATACTGTATGAACAATATCTGCTACTTATCTTTTCAAGACCACACTTAACTCCAAGAATAGTTTGTAATACTCAAGCAATAAGAATACAAACAAATCCAGCTGCCCACAGTCTGAGAACCCTGAATGTTTTAAGAGCAATGGAAAATGGTTTAGTTTTCTCTACAGCAACAATTTGCAACAGTAATGGGATCTTTCACAGATTCTGAGGATGCTTTCAATCTTGTGATCTCTGGATCTACTTACAGTCTTAAGACAACCTTGGTGCCATTGTAAAGGTCAAAGTCTAAAGTTACATAGATAACAGGATCATAATATTTTTTCAAATTAGTTTCTCTCTCCTTCTTTCTTCATACAACTCTAGGTAAACTGCATGTTCTTGGACAAGTTCAAAGACCTCACTCCACTCTGTATTTGTTCTGCATTGTAATACAGTGTATTTAAACAATGAGGTCTAAAGAATATTTTTTGTATGAAATGTTTTTCCCATGGTAACATCATATACTTCTCTAGCATAGCAAAAACACAACAAATAACAACATTTAAATCTAGTTATTGTTGAAATAGTATAGGTAAGCTTCAGAATTAATTTTGGAGAAAATAGAAACAATTCTAAAAGGTGTTTCACTTGTCCTGGACAATTATTATTTTAAATGTTGTTATTTTGAATGCTAGAGAACTTGATCGTCCTTTCTGATTTCTCCTCTTAAAGGACAGATGGTGGGGAGGCTGACTACATGTGCATGTGTAAATATGTGAGAGGGACTCTGAAGATTTACTGAATATTGTACCATGTGCCACACCTTTAGATATGGCACATGGTACGATATCTGGTGTGATCTTGGAGCGATGCTATTGGAACTATTGGTACTATTTGGAATCGAGGCACTGGCCCATTAAGCGTGTCTTCTTAGCCGTTTCTGATTTTTAACCTGTTTTACCCATTATCAGCATACCTCCATTGACATGAAATGTCCATTCTTCACCAGGTTGTTCCCAGTCTGCTGCATTTCTTCATATTTTAGCCACTGCTTCTCTATTTCACGCTTGTATTCCTCGTGGCGCTTAATTAGCAGTTCAGCACCAAGAACTTCATTTGCCAGTTCCTCAGATATTACCAGTGCATACATCTCGTTGGCCCAGACCCTATGGAAATGGGTCAGAAGGAGGTATTGATCACTGACAATTCCTGATGGCACAAGTGGAATGATTCACACACACAGGCATACACAAACTCATATATTTACATTTGATATGGGCACAGATATACAAACCCTTATTTTCACACAAAAGACAAATGTGTGTACTCACTGGTACATACTTACACACCCTCCAGCTTGGTTTCATTTATATGTTCTTGGCTATGTTTCCAGCTTGGTTACATTTATATGTTACACTCTTATGTTTTTATATAGCCACAGCTCACACTACAGTGTGAAAACACAGCCAGCTATACACCTGGCATCATGTATAAACACACACTTATGTAACAAATACTTTACACATTTGAATGCTTAAAATAGGAACTCATACAAATACAGGCATTCAAGAGTAAATATTATACACATTCACAGTGCTTTTCTATAAGGGCTACCTACATACATTTATGCTTAAGGTTGACATATTGCCAGGCACAAGAGTACTTAAAACACATGCAAGGCATGCATCCATATAAACATAATTACACAAAAATTCAGGCAAAAGCCCCTGCATCTACAGGGTCAAAACCTCAATTGATGTAAGACAAGGTATCTCCACTGGAGTTTCAGTAGAGCTAAGATTGTTTATATTAGCTGAGGTTCTGCCTTGCAGCTGCGTGAACATGCACATTTTTATATTATATTCATGAATATGTGCATGTATCCATAAAACAATTCAGACTATGTATTAGCAGCAACATGGGATGGACGAGAAAGGCACATGTCCTGGGCACTGTCTAAGGACAGGGACACCAGCAGGCCAGGCAGAATGTGGGAAGGCCTTATGCTGCCATCACATACTTTACTTGTACTTGTCAGGTGCAGGAAGCAGCTGGCACAAGCAGCGTGTCATGTAGTACAAGGCACTCCGGGAATCAGTTTTGTAGAGTGTCAGTGAAGTTCATTTCTGCTGGGGAGAGAATTAAACCCACTTTTTGCTGCTGAAATCTGAATTTTTTTTGCCCTTTTGACATGAGCTTCAGCAGTGAAAAAGTGGTGAAGATGTATCCCTGCAGCAGCAAACTCCACTGCCACTCTAGAAAACTACAGTTTCTAGAATATCTTGGAATCCAGGATGCCTGGTTGCTGTTTGCTGCTGTTTCTGCCCCTGGAAACCAGAAGTTAGAAGGGGAGAAGGTAGGCAAAGGATGAGAGAGAACTGCCCTTGGTACATTTCATACTGTCTAGTTTAGTGTGTCTAAAACTTGTTGGTCTGTGACACATTGGCTGGAGCAGTGGTATGGTCTTATCTGCGAGACATAACTGATATGGCATAGGCTCAAGAAAACCTGACTAGTTTGAATCTAAGTGGGATCCACTCTAGCCATTGCAGCTGAGAAGGTGCTTTGTCCTATTATTCAAAGAGACCTGTTAAGCAAGTTAGAGAGAGACTGGGGTAGGAGTGGGAAATGCCAAGTGCCAAATTTAGAAATCCATTAAGGAATACAAGAAATAATGCCTGCTTGTCAAAAGAGAGGGCACCACACACATACATCAGTTCTCTGCAGTCGTTGAAGTAGACCTGGACCTGTTCTGCCTGGCTCAGCCTCTTCTTCCTCTCCAGGAATTTCCTGTCCAGATTTTCCCAGCACTCATTCACCTCTGTGAGTCTCTCCATAATGTTCTCCTTCACCTGAGGGTACAGATGGCTGAGCTGCCTAGCCTCCCCTCGAATTCGCTCCAATGCTTTCATGATGGCAGCTAGATCTCTCTGGAACACAGAAGAAGACTGATCACAAAACCAAACACAAAGTATAAATTTCAGCTTCAGCCAACACTGGCATTGGAGGGAAATATTGTCAAAAGCAGTATTCAAAGTCTGTTCAGGATCATGTAGGAACCTTTCATCCCATTGATTTCTTACAGGAAGAAAAACATCTCATTACTTGGGCTTTTTATATGCTCTTAGCTTCCTTCTAGTGCTCTTCTGGGTTCTCCTTTGAACAAGCTTGTTCAGAGCCATTATGAAGTGGTATTTCTGAGACATGAAAAACATCATCTAGCCTTGGGGATTCTCTCTCCAAGGTCTGTGAAAATTGTGTTTCTTGGGTAACAGGTGTCCTTCCTGGGGAGGCTTGGGGAAGAAGTTGTTGGATCAACACAAAATGGTGGGGGCAGGTATGTTGGCCTACACTGCAAGTCTGTGATATTAGAACTGGTTTTGAAGGAAGAGGAAGAAGCAGAGTGACTAGAAGAAAAGGAGAAACAGGAAAGTTATTGTGCAGCAACTCGCAGCAGAAAACCTGCTTAAAAATTAATCTGTTTTTATTTTGAGAAGGAATCTTGAGGAAGTCCTTCATGTTCTCACCTCTGCAGCATCCCAAAGGGATGCTTAGGGATCTTCTTAATATTTTACCTTGTCCTTCATGTGACCTAAAGGACAGAGATACCAACTACCAACCCAGGTCAGAACCTGTCAGCACCTTCTGAGTTGCAAAAAAAGGAACAGACACAGCAAAGTTTAGGCTTACCAATCTTTCTGGGACTAAGTGTATTACTCTACAGGTCTAGCAGCAGCTGCTGGCTTAGGGACCCAGAAGCCAAATTTCAGAATTCACCCCGGACCTCTTCCATAGCAACACCAAATACCAAGCCCTGTTGGCACCTTGTTCAGCCTCAAGCTACCAGTCCTGGATGATGTCAGTCACTGGCATTGCTAGTTAGGGCTAAAACACTTCAGCATACTGTTTATGCTGCAAAATGCACTGTTGGTTCATCCCAAACTATTCATGAATTTGACAAGAGAGATTATTTGAACCCTTAGTGTCCTATATCTCTCATAAGCATCCTTATCACTTGGCCATAGGTGAAAAGGAATGATGAGCCATTGCGCCCTGCAGGGGACTATCCCAATTATGGTCTTAGGATACTTAGTGAGGCACCAGCAATTTGTCTGGTTTGTTCATCTAAAACTTGGATTTTGTTAAATATGCCCAAAACCAAAAGGATTTTTTTTCATTTCCCCCCCAAAAATTAAAAAACAGTTGGGTTTAGGTTGATCTGAAATATTTGCTTTGCTTTTCTTTTCTGCCCTCAAACCAAAAAGTCATTTATTCTTGCAGCTCTAATTGCAGTAGTGCAGATACCTCATCCATTTCTAACTATGGATTTGAAGTCACTCTACAGGTTTGGTTTGGAATTCAATGCAGGAGCTCATAATAAGAAGTGAAATATGCAAGAAATAATAATAATATTGCATCACAGTGGTAAGAAAAGGAAGAAAGGCCTCTTGCACTGAGGTGCTATAGACCATTCAGTATCAAACCAAAGTCATATTTTGTTGATTTGCTGATAGAATGCCCCAGGATATCATCTAACCACATGCAGGCCTCTTTGTTAGGTTATTCTTATGTGTTTCTGTAACTGTTTTAAGGCAGACTTGCTTACCTCCACTCCCTCAAGCTGGCTGAGGAGGGTCTGTACACCTGGCAGGTCATATCCATAATCATTTATGTCCACTACTGCCTCTTTCTCCTGCATCCATCCCTTTAGCTCATCTATATCATGGTCATACTGGTGAACCTGTTGAGCTGCTTTGAGATTCTAAAGCAAAGAAAATGTTGCTCAGAAGAGTCATCCTTGCAAAACACACACAATGCAAAGTAACATACTGTTTTTGTTGCTAGGAGATTCTGACCTTATACATGAATGAATGCAAACCTGGTTTTTTTGCTGGGGGGGGGCAGGGGTGTTTGTTTTGGGATACATTTAAAGATACTATAACATAAATCTATATTTATTCCATGGATTAAAGGATTTGTTTTTAAACAAATAGGTGGTTCTTGAGACAGTATTCTAACCTGGTGCATGACTTACAAAGCCTATGCTAGGAAGCAAACAGTTAAAGACATCCAATATTTTACACTGATCACATAACTGCACACTGTTTCAAAACCTGGCCCCTCTTCTGTGTTCCTATATGGGTCTGAAACTGCAGGAAGTATAGGGGAACAGAAGATATTGGAATATGTCCAGGAAAGTGGATCTGACACCCATATTTCAGTTTTAAGTTTTACCTAAAAGATATGTAGTAATACTTAAAGATAATACTACATCTTTGAAATGTATTATATAGGCAAACAATGGCTATAAGGCAATAACTCTCTTGAATGATAATTTCATAAAATGACCTCTTCACAGCTACAACACATACTTTCCACTAATGGTAGTTCATTGGCCTTAGAAGTCAGAAAGGAAA
>NW_005843605.1:16842-49065 GCF_000455745.1 Alligator sinensis
AGGAACCTCAGTGTGAAAGCATTAATTTTCATACCTCAGTTCTTGCCTGGATGGCTTGGCATAGTTTCTCCCATGTATCATTGATCCTCTGTGCCCTCTTCTGGACATCTTCTATCTGGCTATGGCCTTCTTTACTGAGTTTGGATGCTAATTCACTTATTGAAGACACTTTGGAATATCCCAGAGGTTTTACCTCCTTTACAAAACCTTCAAACTTTTCCTGCAGCCCCTGCAGAGTAAGGATGGGGAGGTTGAATCAGATACCAAGGACTTCTGTGACTCAATTCTACTGCTATATAGGAGGTAAGGAGTGTTTTTCTCTCTGCCAATAACCACAACACAAGAACAAATTGCTTAAACCCAGATATTTTGCATTTGTTTCCAGAATAAGCACCTCTTGCCATGAGAAATGAAGCCCTCTATTGTGAAAGCTTATTATCTGAATTAGTGAGTCTATAAAAGGTGCAAATCTACCCTGACTTCTGACAGAGAAAATTGCCTGCATCCTTGATGGAATGATATGCCATTAAGAACAACCAGCTGTTCAGCCTTTTACACACACTATTTTTAAAAGCATTCATTGAGTAAAATTATCAGTGGGCAATATAAATTATATCAGCTAGCACCACTGTTTCTTCAGAAAAGAAGTAAACAGGTAGTGGTAAGATGCTCTCTCTCAGGGCTGTCCCTCAGAGTATTGCAAGTTTTCATCCTCAGTGTCAAACCCTGTCTCCTCTCTCGCCAGTACAGCCTACATTTTGGAGGTTCCTCACTAAAGAGAAAGAGCTTGTATGAGCTCTCTGATAACCCCAATTTTTCTCCCCTGGTGGACAGTGCTTAAAAGGGCCCTGCATTTGGATAAGCAAGGTAGAAATTAAAACCTAATGTTCATGATGAAAAGAGGTTGATGTTGCTTCATTTTGTCTATATTGGGCTCCAGAGCCAACAAATAGAAACAAAATAAAACTAACATTTTCCTACTTCATCAAATAGGAAGCCTCTTACCTCCACATCATCCAAGTCCTGACCATACTCATCTGATGTTGCTACAGCTTGTTTGCTGGAAAGCCAGGCATCCACCAATTGGATCTCTCTCTCAAACTGAAACAGTTGGCAATGTTCCTGCAGGCATTTCTTCTGGGTTTCAGCCCTCTGCAGGAGAGACTTGTAGTCCGCTAGTACAGCCTGGAGTTTCAAAAATATGGCTTGACTGCAAAAATAACAACCAAAAACGAAGTCATTGTGTGCGAGATATTTTACCGGTGAAGAATATGTCTACTGCTTCTTTGTCTCGTTTGTCACACTTGAACTTACAGCTTCTTAGATAAGTAGAAAAGGGTCAATCCAGTAATCAGGTGAGTTATGATATGTCAGAACTAGTCAACTGCCCATCAAGAATGACAAGGGTGGGGACAACGCGCAGGGACGGAGCGCTGCCACCCACCACCCTGTGCTGCTGCCACCTCCCAGAAGCAGGGGAGAGGGGAAGCTTGCATGTGGCCGCCACCACCACCCAACGCTCTGCACTGCTGCCACTCTGCTTCCAGCTGCGCACCACCCCCGTCCCTCACCCCAAGTCTGGCCCTGCGCACCCCCCTTGTCCCTGCTCCGCATCCACCCCTGTGCCACCCTCCTGCTCCATGTCCACCTGGCCAGCTCCGCCTGGCCCACTCCATTGGAGCCCTGCCCATCGTTCTTGACAGGCATTCTTGACGTAGCACTGGCTGGAGCCACACCCTGCTGGGAGCCACACACCCCAAGAACATTATGGACAGACAGACAGACGCACAGACAGATGGACTAAGCCCTTTATATATATAGAATCATCTGGTTCAGGAAATTAAAATAATGTATGTTAGGGGGCTGCCGCTTTTCATTTCCTTTCCCCTAGTATAGGAGTACAATGTAAAGAGAAAGATTATGGACTGTGAAGAAAACTGATTTGTTCCCAAGCATGGTGTTTTTTGCTCCTTTAAATGCAGGAGGACTGAATGAGAATACCTAGGACTAGGCAGATGCCAGAGAAACTGGACTACAATGCTTACCCTTTGATTGCTATTTTGTGAAGTTCTGTTGTATTTTCTGAATAACAAGAAATCATGACAATTAAAAAATTTCATAGATATCATAGACATTAGGGCTGGAAGGGACCTCATAAGATCAGCCGGTCCAGCCCCCTGCCTGGCAGGAAGTCAGCTAGGGTTAAAGGATCCCAGCAAGATAAGCATCCAACTGTTTCTTAAAAGTGTCCAGAGTAGGTGCTTGTACCACCTCTGGGGGAGTCTATTCCAGGCCTTGGAGGGCTTGGACAGTAAAGAAGCTTTTCCTTATGTCCAGCCTAAAGTGGTCTTGCAGGCGTTTGTGACCACTAGACCTTGTCATCCCTTGGGGTGCTCTGGTGAACAGGTGTTCCCCCAGATCTCGATGCACACCCCTTATGTACTTATGTCGTTATTTCTTGTTGCAACATGAGAGAAGGGGATTCACATCTCCTACAGATAATGTCTGTAGGGTGAAGTACAGATGGATGCCTGAGGCTGAATTGATTCAATCTTTGCAGGCTAGTCTAAACTGTGTAGATTGAACCAATAAGCAAGTGAACAGACATTCACTTCTGATTCCAGAAATGCAGCCCCCTGCTTGGGGTGGCCCAGGCCAGGAGCTGGGGGGTGCTAGAGCATGCCTCCCTGCTCTGCTGGATCAGACAGCTTGGGCCTGTGAGGGGGAGTTTGTGGAAGTGGTGCAAAGCATCCTGGGATGCTGGGGGACTATGAATTAACTTGAATCTGGAGGGGATCTGGCACAGAAGTTCAATAAACAGATTTAACCTAAATCAGTTAAGTCTGATACTACATCTATCCAGGTTTATCTTAAACCATTTTTCGCCATTTTGAAAGGAGTTTACGTGTGCTGAACTTCTGTTGCTTTATAGTTTTGAACTGGTTCCCAACCACTTGAACCAGTTTATGTATAATTTTTGTCCCTAACCAAGAGATTCATTGAAAGATTTACAATCCACTGTTTTTGGTTTTGCCTTTCTAGCAGGTTTCTGATGGAAAGGAAACTACCATCTGTTTGCATTTCCCTACCTTTCTGGGTTACCACTGTTTATTAGGATAGTGCCAGTCTCCTGTAGCTTCTCAACCCGGGGCTTGAACCCTTCCATATCCAGCTTGGCAGCCTCCAGTTGGCGAAGCAAGGCCTCAGTGGATTCTTCATTCTTCCCATAATCAGAAGTCTCAAGGATAAACCCCCTTTCTGCCATCCAAGACTCAACTTCCAGCAGCTATAAGAAATATATGGATAAACCTGAACACTCAAGAGAAAGAAAACTGGAAAGCAATAAAACCCAAAGAGACCTGAAGGTGAAAACAGACAGCAACTTAGATGCATCCTTGCAGTGCAGTACTGCAGTTGCCATTCTGAAAAATTGAGAGACTAAACTTGATCCATATAGTTCTACGGTAGTTCTTTCACTGTGCTAAGTGGAGACATGGTTCTCATTTCTCACCTGTTTGACAATGTGGAAAAATCACAATGATGGTTTTTGATTCTGGTTTAATGTTGCTCCAGTCTCAGTACTCTCAAGCATTCATCAGTGTTGGGTATCTAATTACTTCATGAATCTTCCTTACCTCAGCCAGGAATTGATGGGTCTCATATGACTGCATAAGCCTCCTCCTCCTCTGTTTAGCCTCATCCTTCAAGTTTTCCACAGAATCCTCAAGTTTCTTCAAACATTCCGTAATTTCATGGGAGGCAAAGTGTCCCTCTCGTATCAACTTATGTCCTGTATTGACTACCACTTTTGTCAGAGCTTCATGGCTGCTAATCTCACTTTCTAAGTTCTGGAAAGAACAAATAAAAGAAAGCAAAAATGTAAGAAATAGAGCCCTTTCTACCCATATTCTGTACTTCATCACATCAATGTATTCATACAATCAATATATTTTTCGTACTTAAAGACTGGCCATAGAGCTGCAAAGATTGCATGAAGATCATTTTCCCAAAAGAGAGGAGCATTTGGATTCAGAGTTTTGTTTGGGCCAGTTTTGGAGATTGAATGTAGATTGAGTGTAGCTGCAGAGTTCAGATCCTGATGCAAACCTCCTCAAGCTTGTGAGGTAAATGACCTCAGCCACAAATCCCTGCTACCAGTAACAACCAACTAACAACACCTGCTGCCACCCCGAGTATCCTTGATTCATGCTCTAGGAAAGAGCTCCAGTGTTCTATCAACTTAGCTGCCAGTCAGTGTTTCTGGCTCTTCAACACCATTTTGGGAAACACAACTTTGTACAATGGATATTTCCAAGTATTATGGGGCCAAAAGAAAGTGATAATCATAGGGGAACAAAACTCTTTAAAGCACAATGCAAACGCTCTCTTTGATTCAAGTGTTTGAAGATGTCTGAAATTTGCCAAATCAATCAAATTCATATCTGAGCACATAGATGTGTATGCCCACGCGCACACACACTTTGGTGTTATTCTTTGTCTTAATGGTTTAACCAAGATTGACTTTTCTTTTTATAAGAAGACAGGTACTTTGTCTTCACATTTGTGTGTGAAGACAGATATACTGCATAGGTAGCAAAAAAAAGAGTACTTTACATGCAAAGTGTTTCCCAGCATTTTATAACCTGATGACAGAGGTTGGCTTATTTATTTAACAACTGAAACAGGGTAAGAGTTACACTGCAGTGATATATTATGTAGAAGAGACTCCCTCTAATCAGGAGCTGTACTTTTAGCTCAACTGTCAGATTACTTAGCTATGAAGGATGGGAGCCTGATTCTAATCTTACTTTTAACTTCCCCCTATTAATTTCATGAGGCCACTATGTTGCTGAAAAGTGACACCAGGTCTGACACCAGCAGAACAGAATCCAGTGTCCAAGACTGTTAAGACAGTTTGTACCATGTATTAATAAGTTGGCAATATGAAGAACAAATTTACTGTTTAACATTTGGGAACACATTTCTAAAGCTCCTCCACTTGCACCCACAGGAACTGCTAACAACTGCATGCACAAACACTGCATTTGTATATGGGATAGCTGTGCCTGCACCTGGTAAATGTATGTATAAATACATATTGGTGGATGTGTGTACCCAATATTAATGAACATTTTTTTGGTAACAAATGGGGAAGAGTATTTTGAAAATTTGTCACATCAAGACAATCAGTAAAACAATCCTTCGATTCTTTTGAGGGGAAAGTTAATATCTCATCAAACTGGAGAGTGGTTTTAATCTCAGATAAGAGCCTCCCCTAGTGGCCAACAGGGTGTAGATTGCTGCTAAGAACAAAGACTCATAACTAAAGATCTGGATTAAAAATGTTTAGTGCCAATCTTGTTGATTCCCAGGAGTTAACTGGCAAAATGGCAGGATGAGGTGACTTTTTCGTTTGTAGCTATAATACACACCATTTCCCTCTGCACTGAAGGGTCACTGCAGTATTGTATAAGATAGGCAAAAAACACAATACATTTTGTGCCACTGTCACAGTTCCCTTCTCCTTACCCCAATAACTTCCCCTAATAACGCCAACCCAAAACATTAATTCCTTCAAGGAACCTCATTCATTTTTCCATCGTGATCATCAGTTCAGAACTGTTTTTTCAGTTTAAATACAAACATAATGGACACATCTACCTGAGATGTTAATTGCACACTTGACTAATTAGATGCGCAGTAAATGTCTTAGCATCTATATCTGCACCCCGATTAGACCAGAGTAAACTAAATTACTTTGCAGCAAGATAGTATTTGCGAATACAAGTACTGTCCTGCTGCAGAGTAAGAAACTCTGCAGCAGTGCATGAGTAGATGCTGCCTGGCTGGCTGGAACATGAGGGTGCTTCAGTTTGGGGGCTACCTGCTGGTTAGTCCTGCACTGAAGCACCCTTGTGCGCCAGCTAGCCCCTCTGCAGCAGGATGAGCAGGGGGCCAGCCTTGGGCTAGCAGGCTGGCCCCCTGGGCCCCCTGCCAGCCGGGGTTGCTCCAACCTGGTTGAACATGCTACACATGAATGAACTCTAGAGCAATAAGCTCCAGAGTGTATTCATGTACAGTAATAGCACGTGTAGACGTGCCCACTGGAGTCCACACTTTCTATCACAGTAGAATAAGCTCCTCTCACTGATTCCCTTTTCTCAAGAAGGCATCCAATTATTTGTTTGTTGTTCTCCCCATTAGGTTTTGCAAATAATATACTTTTTGGATCTTAGGAGAGCATAAAATATTTACAATATACTCATGGCCTTACTCAAGCAGCACACTGGAATGATCTGACTGCTTTGGGTGGGAGTTCACCCCTTCTCCACTAAAAAACCACAAGTGGACATGACTTTTGCTCTTGTGACATTTAAAAAAATACTTTGGAAAAGCAGATTTTTCTTTCTGCAATTACATCACATAGCACCAAGCATCACTTATTTTAAAATATATATTTCTACAGGATAAGATCTTCTGTTCCTTAATCTATTTGCCTATTGCACAGATTTAAGCAAAATGTTTAAGCAAAATGTTAGCACTTTGAAACACATTTCCTTCATTTGTGCCCACAGGAATTATGAACAACTGTGTGCACAAACACTGTGTTTGTTAACTGACTAGCCATGTCTACACCTGGTACAACTGCAGAGTTGGACAAGGCCCAAAATGAACCACCTTTTCAATCAGTCAAACAAGTAGCTGCTGGAATCTTCCAGCTGGGAAATTCTCTTTCACCTCATCAATTGCACAGAGGCAGAGATGCTTTGTTTGGAAAGTACTGGGGAGGCAGCTGCTGTTTTGATATGAGAGGTGACAGCATTCTAGGCTGTCCTCATTTCTAAAGATTCATTTGAATTTTCCAGTATCTCAGTAACTAACTCCAAAGCTCTTGCTGGAATGATGCTAGGATAGACAATAATAACCTGCTAATTCCCTCAGTCAAACAGTGCAGCAGGAGAGGATTCCTCTGGTTCCCCCATTCCAGAGGCATCTAAGTTATGAATATGCCTGAGATGTACTTGCTGAATCTTAAAACACTTTTTATTGGGACATCTGTTGCTCAGAGAAGGCATGCCAGCATGCACCACAGCTTGTAAAAGATATTTAGTATTGCAAAGACAAGGTTTTGAGACTGGTAATCTGCAGAAAGGGATAACGTGTTTAGAGGAGCACGGGATGCACTACTCAGATCATTTTGTGAAAAGACATGCCATCTAGCACTGAACAACTTCATGGCACTGCTCTTTAAATAGCACCTTTATGAGAGAGACAAGAATAAGGCCCCTGGCAGATGTTACACTTAGGATGTGATTAACTAGTTAATCATGTTGTAAGTAGTAATCCAGCTACACATTAATGTAATTAATGGCGTGATAAGGAATAATCCACAAGGAATAAAACACAAAATTATTATACAAAATGTGTAATAACAAGGGGTGTCAATTAATCACAGTTAATGTGCATGATTAACGCCTTTAATTGGTTCTTGCATTGATTTTTTTACTGTGTTAATCGTGCATGCCTGGGCTATGCTGCCATCACCGCTGCCTTTGGGCTGCCCAGCAGGGCAGTGGTGGCAGTGCAGAGGAGCTGCAGGGCAGCCTGGGTGTGGGCTCTGGGTGGCTGCAGCAGGGGGGGTGCACGCACAGACACAGACGAGCAGCTGCAACATGTAGCCCAGCAGTGTGTACAGCAGTGCCTTGAAGGTAGTCTGTAGGGGGGAAGGAGTATGAGGGAGGAAAGGGGCAGAGGGGGGCAGATCAAGGACCCCATGGTGAGGGAGGGAGTGGGGCAGAGGCAGGGACAGGGGAAGGTGAATGGGGCCCTGGGGCTGGGATGGGTCAAGGGATGAAGCTTGTCCAGGGTCTGGGGGGCATGGCTACCACTGCTGTGCACACTCCTGGGGGAGCCATAGGGGGCATGGCCAGATTTGTGCATCTGGCCATGCCCCCTATGTGCTGCCTCCTGTGGGCTGGAGCTCTGCTCCTTGCTGCCTTTGCCCCAGCGTGATCTCATGCTGTGGCTCCAATGGCCAGGTGGGCAGGGGATGTGCAGTATGGCTGGCACGCAGTTCCTGGGGCAAGGGCAGCAGGGTGCAGAGCCCCCACCTGCAGTGGGCAGCCTGCCTCTGCCCCACACCCAAATCCAGAGGGCACGTGCCCCCCCATGCAGCTCATGAGACCTGCCCTGGCCCCAGGGCCCCATGTACCTCAACCCCTGCCCCACTCCCTCCCTCACCGTGGAGGCCTTGATCTGCCCCCCCACGTCCCTTACCTGCAAGATGCTCTGTGTGTGTGTGTGTGTGTGTGTGTGTGTGTGTGTGTGTGTGTGCACATCTCTGTGTGTGTGTCTACCCCTTACTCCCAAACCACAGCCCCCCAGCCCTGCTGATGCTCGTTACTCCTGACAGTGCAGGGGGTGCCACAATCATGATCCTGGGCTCCCCTTGCACTGGCAACATGGCATGATTTGGATCTGATCCCCAATTGCACAATGGTGTCTCCTGCCACACGCATGTAGCTTGCAGGGGGTGCCATTGCTGGGATCACACATCAGATCCCATTGCACAGTTAAACAAACATCTGCCTGGGGCCTAAGAGTCACTTTTGGCAGTAATGGTTTCACTGTAACCAGAGTAGAAAAGATGAGTTTCACCCTCAGTGGGTGAATCCCACATTCTCACTCTTGATTTCACTCTTGTTTCTACACTGCTTTACCTGGTGCTTTTCCTGTAAACTCTGCACAGCTGTTAGGGATTGGCCATAGTCCTTGGAGGAAGCTATGGGGAGTTTCTCATGAACCCAGGCCAACTCATTGTCAACATCTCGGAAGAATTGGTACTGCAACCTGCTGGCTTCCAAACTCCCACGGCTCTCTTGCAATGGCTCATGTAGGCTCTTGTACCTGCAGATTTAAAATGGGGCCCAATTACTACAAGAGAGAGAGGGGGTGGGGTAACACAAACATGTGCCTTGGCTATGAAGAAAAAGAAAGGAAAACAAAAAGGAAGGGAGAAAAAAATAAATGCAGAGGAGGAAAAGGGCAGTAAAAGGTAGGAGAGGAGAGAACAGAGGTAAAATAGCAGACACTCACACACCTGTGCACCACCTGGTCAACCCTCTCTTCTAACTCATCTGCCAGGAAATGTCTCTCTTGCTGGAATTCACGGGCTGTGTCCACTAGCACCTGTAATCGATCCCTGTGGGCAATGACACCTTCCTCCAATTCCTCTTGTTTCTTCAAGAGATTGTTCAAGACTATCAGGTCACTACTAGCATATGGAACCTTCAGCTCACTTTCCACATCATCCAGCCATTTCTCCATATCCTCTATGCTGCGTTGGAAATGCAGGCCCTGGGGACAGGGAGAAAAGCAAATGTCAGCAGGCTTTTTAGAGCAAAAAAATCTCAGCCTTTTGCATGAAGGATCACATCACACTTAAAAACCTTCTAGAGCTTAATGAACTCTCTCTTCACCTGTGATGTACAAATGCTCAGAACTCAGGTAATGTGAGCAAAAGCAGGTTCACAGAATATAAAGAACTAACTGTGCCTGTAAGGTACAAATAATCCTAGTTATGAGCAAGTCAGCCTTTTAGAGGGTGCCTTTAAAATCAGTGGTTCTCAACCTTTTTGGACTCAAAGCACCCCTGGACAGATTCGTGGCACACCTGGAAAAGTACCAGCTCTTAGTTTTCTCTCTTTTTTTGTGCAGAGAAAAACAATGGAGCTGTTTTTCTGATGCAAAGAACTTGGAAAGACCACAACTATGGATTTATATTGGAAATCTCTGGGTTTATCTTGTGAATCATGCCAAACAGTGCTAAAACTGCAGGACATCCCACAGCACCCTTGCAAAGATCTCAAGGCACCTCAGCATGCCATAGCACCCTGGTTGAGAATCATTGCTTTAAGCAATACATATAGAGACAGAATCAGCCCATGTAGACCTCATCAGTGGGACAGGAGGGAGTCACATCAATGGAAAACAGCTGCAGGCTTCTCTCCAGCTGGTGCTGATTGAGTGACTGGTGTTGGCAGGACAGTGATTGGTACTTGTAATGATCCAGAATATTTCCCTTCAACTTCCTCCTCTGGAGTCCTGATTGAACAAATGCTTTCTTAGCAGATACCAAAAGAGAACATAATCATGGCATCAGCCTTGATTCTCCTTGCGGGTTTCTCTCTCCATGCAAGATTCAGTACATCTGGTCTGTGCTTGCTACTATTTGGTAGATGGCAATTCCCTTGCTTCATTGGTTTTGATATCTTAAAACCTGTGCAAGTCCAATGGCACACTGACAAGGGAGACATCACAGCAAGGCAGAAATCCCCAGCACCTTTGCTTTACCTTGCAGGCATCCTGTAGCTTGGTCTTTTTATTAAGGCAGTTTGCCAACAGCTCATCCCAGAGCTCTTCCATTTCTTGAAGCCTGGCCTGGATGGCCTCAGGAGCATAATGTTCCTCTCGGATCATCTTCTCACCCTCCTGCAGCAAAAAGAGTGGAAGCAGCTTGCTTAGCCCACTGCACCAGCTCTAATCAAGAAAGCCTCACAACCCCCTTCAGAGGCAGCTAAAATTACAGCAGACATTTTACAGAGGGGTAACATAACCCACTGCCAGGGTGAGGTGAAGTGACTTTTCCTAATTCACATAGGAGCCCTCATTTGTTTAATTACTTTGTGATTCAGACATTCGGTCTGAAGGAATCTGTCACACCAGTTCCCCACACCCTGTACTGGCCCTACTTCTCTTACAGCCTTGATGCTGTCTAGACGATTCCTGTTGGCTATGATTTCTGCGTGGAAAGTCTGGTGTTTCTGCAGCTTGGCCTGCATGTTGCTTGGGTCTGTCCAGCTCTCATCCTGGGCAATACTGTTCTTCTCAGCTATCCAAGTTGCCACCTTTAGCAGAAAGAAGGAATAGAAAGAAACAAGAACTTTAGAAGCTACTACCATCTCTTCTTGCAGATACTCCTTAAATGTCTAAAATTTGGACTAGTTTGCAATACAGACCAAAGCAAATTAATTTTCCTTTCTGAATCACTGTTCCCCACCCCCTTCAGAAAGAGGATGCCATCTGCATATGTGTAGCCACTGCTAGTTCATATGCAGTGGCTAGGCACTTGTTTCCATAGTTCTAACCCTGCCTACATCTCACAGAGAAAGGATTATTCTGTCCCTTTCCAGTATTTCTCATATGGTGGGATGTTCCTCCTTTAATTTTACATTTCCTTTTGTACCACACTGTTTCTGTGTGATCAAAATACATCTAGGGATCAGATCTCATTTTAATTGCCTGAGTATGTATGGCTCAAAGGCTGAACAATGTCCTTTCTTTCTTACTTCCATCTTTTCCAGTCTTCTCTCATACAACCACCTGAGCCTCAGTTCCTCTGGTTTTTTCCTTCAGAGGTTCATGGCAAAGCAGCACAACTGAGATGTTAAACACTCTAGGAAAGTAACACATATTAGAAATGTACCTCATAGGAATTTTTCAGAAGCTTTTGCAGGAGCCTTGAATCTTCCAGCATATGTCTGCGAGCCAGAGCATTCTCTAGAAGTTTGTCTTTCCTGGGATAAGGAGAGAACCATGAAGACGAAGCCACAGCAAAGAAAACTAATTGGCAGAAGAGATTAACATTTTCACCACTCCTCTCTAAAACTCACGTTTGCATTCTAACCTTCATTTCTAGGGGATACTTGTCCATGTCATTGAACTATCCTGTAAGTTAACCTGTCTGGCAGAACTGATGACCAGAGCTGGACTAGCAATGGTTTTGTAGGTAAGGATTATTACAGAGATGTATATTGAAAACTTTCACAGCCCACCACACACTGTACCTACACTCCTACAGCTAAGAGATGTGGCCAATATAACCAGTGCCCTTCAGGTGATGGCTGCACAGGCTGCCATGAGATCAACAAAGTCATTTTCACCTTGAACTCCTATGTCTGTGCCATCTACAGTAGTTTTTGTTCTTGCAGTCATGCTTGGTCTTGGAAATTTATCATATGAATATTACCCTTTCTTAAAATCAGGTCTCCCTTTTCTGAAGAATACAGGAAACTCTCTGGAAGTAATAACAGAGAACCTGGGCACTGTATTAAGGCAATTGAAACTTGGTAACATGGTTACCCTGATTTATTTATACAACCCCTTTCTTCCTAAAGGAGCTTGAAGGACTTTACAAATGATGCGCATAACATTTCAGCCACCATAGTACTGAATTCAGCGAATGTGAGTGAGAATATCTGTTCAGCAATGCATAGGAACAATCGGCAACAACATTTTGGGACAAAAAGGGATGCATATTTTATCCAAGTGAAATTAAAGGGAGAAATTTAAATTCTTAAATCAAAACTTAAATACCAAACTTGGAATTTCACCATGACTTTCGAGCGAGCTACTCTACAGCTGTGAAAAATACCAGAGGATGTTTAGTAACTCCTGATCATAACAAACCTCTTTGTCCCAATTATCAAGTAAGGACATGGATTTAGTGCAGACTCCCAACAAAAAGTGTCCAGAATCACCAACCATGTTTCCTGATTTACCTACAAGTCCCTTGAAGGACTGCTATGGAATTATTGGCCTGGATCAAGCCTCTTTAGCTTGTAAAATCTCACAGGAATGCAAAATAAAGTGCAAATCAGTGTTGATGATTCTTTTAAAATATTTACATGACAACAGTAAAGGAAGAAGAGTCCTTATTTAGACAGGGTTGGGAAAGGAATGGTTTTTACCTTCTCAAAACAGCCTGGCACTTGTTAGTGATGTTTTCTGAGTCATAATGCTTGTTGTGTTTCAGCTGTTGTGCAAAGGAGGCCATCTCATTGATCTTCTCCATCTGTGCTTCTAGAGCCTTTTCAAACTGCACATGTTTCCGCTGTAGGCTTTCGACACTGGACACAGAATCCTGGATGGGATTCAGAATAAGGAAGCTGCTCACTGTGGGAATAAAATTGCCATTACCCAACCTTTGCACACTGTCAAGGAAATGGATTGGCCTCTGTACCCATAGTGTTGGAGCATCAGTTCAGTCTGGCAGCTCCAGTACTGAGCAAACTGCAAGATGCTCAGCTGCTTCTGCTGGATGCTCAGATACTTCTGCTGAGTGAACAGTGCTCAGTACAAAGAGCTAGCTGAGTTTTGGAGATACTGAGCCCTCGCTTTTCCCAAACAGGAAGCCATAGGAATGAAACCCCACAGTTTGAGTGGATTTAAGATTTATTTAATCATAAGCCAATCATACTAGAGGTGTTGTTCTGAAAGCAAATAAATAGGGGACACCAAGCTGTGATCACAGTTAATGAACAAATATGTCAGAGCTTTAAATCAGAGCATTTTATAAGGAATCCGAATGGAGCACAGAACTAGACTTCCTTTGAAGTTTCTGGATTCCAACTTCATGACCTGCACTTCTCTCTTCTGCAGTTCTCCGTACTTCCTGGCTTTAGAGCTGTCAAAATAGTGCTATTTAATAAGACCTGTTCTTCCAGTATTTCCAGTGTGGATGCCACTAGAAACTACCATAAATCTCTTGAGAAAACTTATCATCATGAAATTTCTAACCCTATAGACAAATAAAATTGCATTAGAGAAGTATCTAAGTATTTAAATGTGGATATGAAGCTCTGGAGTCTTCTCCATTACTAGTAAAATATTACTGGAAGACAGAAGGGACTCAACTACATTCCTGAAAATATACAGCTTCCCCATTAGTCCCTGCAATATTTCAACAGGTGGTACTCTGCTTGTGTATTCCTATCTTGAGGGCCACAGAGGAACAGTCACCAACCATCAATATTAGGCATATTCCATGTCATTATCCACATCTTGCAGTGACTATAGCTCAGCTGACTTTATAGCCATTGTAGCATGGAGCCCACCATGGCAGAGGCACATCCAGCAAGGTTTGCACCTTGGGCAAAACCCTGCTAGAGATGGGGGCCTGGGAGTGCTGCTGAGTGCTGGAGGGGTGGGAGGTTGCCAAGCCTGATGGGAGCGGAGGACACACACACACACACACACACACTCTCTCTCTCTCTCTCTCTCTCTCTCTCTCTCTCTCTCTCACCTTCCCTAGGGACCTAAAATCTTCCCTAGGGATTTAAAATCTCCAGGGTGCTTCTGTCAGCAGTCTGCCCACCTTGACTATTACTGCTGCAGCAGCCTATTGTACTCAGCTGCTGCTGCTATTGCATTTAGGGGCCCTCTCTAAGTTGGAGGAAGAAGAACTACAGGTAGTTTTTTGGAAAGCTTCACAGGGTTTCAGAGTCTTTTACACCTTCTTCTTCTGCCTTTCCCCACTTCAATGGAAACCGAATTATCCTGTTCACCTACCCCTAAATCATCATTAGCCAGGAAGGCTTCTTTACTACTGAGCCAGCTCTCATTCTGCTCCACATAGCCATAGAATTTCTGGAAGGGAAGAAAAAAAAAACCAGTCATGACTGTTGTTTTTGAGTCTGTAAAACCGAGATAATACTGATGTGCAAAAACTGAACCAAGAAATACTTAAGAACTTTAGTTAAAGTGACTT
This sequence comes from Alligator sinensis, assembly GCF_000455745.1. NCBI lineage: Eukaryota > Metazoa > Chordata > Crocodylia > Alligatoridae > Alligator > Alligator sinensis. The sequence goes on from NW_005843605.1 coordinate 31,391, forward strand.
TAAACACTAAGGGTATTTGTACATGACACGGGGGTTTAATTCTCCCTAAATTGAAGAGGTGGTTTTTTAAAAACACCACTTCAATTTAGGGCAAAGTAAACCCCTGTGTCAAGTACACCTGTGTTGGACCCTGATCCTTACTAGACTCTCCAGCAGTAGGGAGGGGAGAGCAAGCTGCTGGCAGGCAGAGTGGTCCCTAAGCTGGGGGGAAGAAGGGCTGGTGCTTCCCTCTGTGGCACTGGTGGCCCCCCACCAGGTGGCACCTGTCCACAGGCACCCAGCTCGGGCAATCCTGGGGGGCACCACAGCTGCAGAGGGAAGCACCAGGCTCCTGCACAGCTCAGGCAGGCTCCGGGGGGGAGGGGCGGGGATCAGGCTTGCTGCTTTTTTTTTTTTTCCTTCTGTGAAGCCTGCCTTCCTGGGCTGATGCCGGGCTGCCTGCACAGCCTCTGAGCCGCACAGAGACTGGTGCTTCCCTCCTCAGAGGTGTTTTACTTTGCAGCACCCCAAACTCATTTGCTGCATCCCAAAGTCATTTAAGGCGCATTACACGGTCAAATGTGCTACAGTGGTTGGAATTAATGTGCAATACTCCACCGAATGTGCAAACAGCAATGCCATTAAAGCGGTGCAAAAGGCATTTAACTTACTATAAACCCACTTAAAAGTGTTGTCTACAAATGGCCTAAAAGCACTGTATGGTATAATACAGTATGTATTTAGCTCTTATTATTGGAACTTCCTCATTGGCCAATATAACTAATGTTTTCATTTCCTGGACACAGGGTACTGGATTTTCTCAAGTGTAACAAAAATATTGTCAGCATATATGTTAATGGTTTGGGTTGGGTTCTTATATTCTAATTCACAAATGAGGAATACTACATTGCTCTGTGAGCAGTGATTTTCAGTAAGGTACTATTCCACTTAAGAAAAGGGGTTATAATCTGGCTCTGAATAATTCAAACATGATATATGAACTAGCATGAAAACAGCACCTTGCATATATCATATTTTTCATGCATTTGAATTGGAACCCAACAAGCCTGAGTCTCGCTGTTCCTCTGCTCTCAGCAAATGCTTGTGAAACCCACTGGCATTCCTCTCCCCCTCCCCTTCCATCTCATGCTGGTTCATAGAAAGGACGCCAACCTACTACTATCAATTACTGTTAGCTCACGTGGCAGAGTCATGCGTGGTGGATCTAAACCTTCAAACCTAGCCAATGAACCATGTGTCACTACAATGTCCAATGATAGAATTTGATTTTTTTTATAGCTTGCTTTTTTAAAAAAGTTGGAATGTAAACAGATTTAAACAAATAATTATGTTAAAAGAATTTACCTGAGGTTTCAAAGTCAAGTACTCAAATGGAAATGCCACAAATAGAATTATTTGAGCAGCTTAATTTGGCCTCCTTTTTTGTGGGCATTATGAGAGAATCCTTAATTACATGATTGTGCGCTATTTTTCATAGTTGCCTGCTGCACTCTGGCATGAACTGTGTCCCTGCCTCTGTCACAAAGTTTGTGTGTGTGGATCAAGCTTTTCAAAGGGGGTTGCTAAATATATATTCATTATTTCCTGGGTGCCTGATCTGTAGGGATGTGGGAAATTTCGCTGGCTGTTTTTTTCAAGGCTGTTTTGACTCGTTTCGAGCTCAAAACAGTGAAATTGAAATGAAACAAAGAGCTTCAAAACAGCCTTGAAACGAAACAAGGCCAGTCACAATATTTTGAAACTTTCCAAACGTTTCGAGTTTCGAAGCAGCCCGGTGGTGGGAGGCAGGGGAGAGCCCAGATTACGCTCCGAGCGGCTCCGCAGCCCCATGTGGCTCAGCCTGGCGGGGAGCGCAGCCCTGGCTTTCCCAGCCTCCTGCCGCCAGGCTATGCTCTGTGGGGCCAACAGTGCTGATGGGAATGCAGCACCAGCTCTGTCCACCTCCTGATGCCGGGCTGCACTCTGATTGGCTCCAGCAGCCCCACGGAGCCCAGCCCAGTGGTGGGAGGTGGGCAGAGCCAGCGCTGTGCTCCGCCTCCCACCACCAGGATGAGTTCCATGAGGCTGTGAGCTGCTGGGTGTTGAGCCTGGTGGAGAGAGGTGGAGCTCAGCCCCAGATGCAGCTCAGCGCCCAGTGGCTTGCTGCCCAGTGGAGGGAGGTGGTGTGCAGTGCCGGTGCTGTGCTCCACCTCCCTCCACTGGGCTCAGCGCCCAGTGGCTCCCAGCCCTACGGAACTCAGCCCAGTGGGGGGAAGTGGAGTACAACCCTGGGACTGCTCTCCGCCTCCCTCTACCAGGCTTAGCTCCCAGTGCCGGTCCCAGGTGGCAGCAGCCTTCTGCTCATACTCCTGGGAGGACTCTGCTGGACTCATCCAGGAGTGCGGGCTCCCAATCTGCCTGAGATCACAAGAGGCCGCTCCTCCTCCAGTTTTATGCTTCTCCATTATAGCCTATGGGCAAAACTCGAAACAGCATTGAAACAGCAAAACAGTTTCGCTGTTTTGACTAAATGAACAATGCTTTCAAAATTAAACTAAACTCGAAATGAAACACTGTTCTGTTGTAACATCGAAACAGAACTCGAAGTGAAACAGTGCTGTTTCGCATAGCCCTACTGATATACGAGTCTGGGGTCCAATTTGCATTAGTGCTGAGCAGACACAGCTGTAATTAGAAATCAGTGGAAGTTGTGCTTGAGTATATAACATGCTTAAAGCTAAGGACCTTGAAAAATCAGGTGCTTCCTGTCTCAAATTGGGCACCCAAACTCATTGAAAATATCTGACCATAAGCTCTGTGCCCCAGTCTCCATCCATACTGTAGTAATCTTAAAATGATTCCATCAAAAAATTGTGAAGTGCTTAGGCCTGGTAGTGAGCACCAAAAAAAAGCCCCTGAATTAATTAATGTGGTAGCATCCATATTCTTCACAGTTCCTAAACTTTGGCAAATATGAAGGTTTATGAACTAGTTAGAGATATATACAAACAGAGTGAACAGCTGTGTGGGGCTCCTGAGTTGCTTCAGCTGTTTGCTGTAGTTTTGATTTCAAAGGGCACCACTTCTCTCATCAGCAGCATGGGAACACTGATGAGCTCCCACTGGTCAGAGAATTGGCATCTTTTGAATTAAAAGCAACAACAAGTAGTTCTTGCTGTAATTCAGCAACCCCTTCAAATGAAGGAGGTTATGACCCCGTGGGTTTTACTGTACTTCTGTCTTCAGAGTAGAATCTGAATAATGTCCAGTAAATAAAGCCTAGAATTATGCATTGAACAATCAGAAGTAAAGGCTAGTAAAATGAGCAAAATGCTGGCTTGCATCCACAGATGTTTCTCAAGCAAATCCCAGGACGTCATTCTCTAGTTGTACTCGGCCTTGGTGAGGCTGCAACTGGAGTACTGCATCCAGTTTTGGGCTCCACAGCTCAAAAAGGATGTGGAGAAGCTGGAGAGAGTCCAGAGAAGAGCCACGCATATGATCAGAGGTCAAGAAAACAGACCTTATGATGAGAAGCTGAGAGCCATGGGACTCTTCAGCCTGGAAAAGCGCAGGCTCAGGGGTGAGCTAGTGGCCACCTATAAGTTTATAAGGGGTGTCCACCAGGATCTGGGGGAACGTTTGTTCACCAGAGCGCCCCAACAGACAACAAGATCTAATAGTTATAAACTCCTGCAGGACCATTTCAGGCTGGACATCAGGAAGAATTTCTTTACTGTCCGAGCCCCCAAGGTCTGGAATAGCCTGCCATCAGAGGTGGTTCAAACACCCACATTAAATGCCTTCAAGAGAAAATTGGATGTTTATCTTGCTGGGATCCTATGACCCCAGCTGACTTCTTGCCCCTGGGGCAGGTGGCTGGACTTGATGATCTTCTGAGGTTCCTTCCAGCCCTAACGTCTATGAAATCTATGAAATATAGAATTAGTTACTCATTAACTGAGCACTGTTTATCCCAGAGATTCTCAGCCAGGGTGCTACAGTACCCTGGGGGTGCCCTGAAATCCTTTTAAGGTGCAATGGGGTGCTGTGCAACAGGGTGCTATTTGGCATGCAAACACCTACATGTGATTCACAAGATAAACCCAGAGATTTCAAATAGGAATCCATAATGTAAAAAACATGATGACCTCTTGTGGTCTCTCTGAGGTCTTTCCAACAGAATTGCTCTTTCATTGTTCTGTAGTTGAAAAATGAATGCAAGCTCGAAGTAGGCATTTTCAAAGGGATGTCTTGAGTCTAAAAAGACCACACACCACTGGTCTACCTTGTGCAGGGAGTGAGGTAAGAGGCTTGTGGAAAAAACACAAGATGTGATCATGTAATCACAGACTGTACCATAATATATATGTACAAGGGGACTGAATTATGGTTGTTTAGGGTTTTCTAACTGTTGAGTGCTTGACTCTGGCTGCAAAGACACATTCAAATTATCTGGGAGAATTTTCCTATGTTTGTTCTCCTGGCAGAAAAACTTACCCAGAGCTGTATGTGAGACATTCAAGTGCTGAGGCCCTGAAGAGTGGAGAGCTTGCAGTGCTGACACTGTGCAGCCAGGAAGGGGAGGAGGATGGGAGGGAGACAGGAGGGGGCTGGGGTGGCACACCTTATTATCTTCTTTTTATGTTGTATTGTGTGTGTAACATATGCACGCTCACCCAAATGGATCCTCACTGCATGCGAGCAATTCCAAATGTCCAACGTTTTTAAATCCCTGTTTATACTGAGCTATGTTTGCTAGAGCTCTGTTTTTCTACTGAGCAACTCTGCACTTACCTGCAACTCCTGGGCCTGGAATAATTTTACATATCGGTCCTGCCATGCCTGGATCAGTTCAGACCAGGCCTGCTGCAACTTGGAAAGGGATTGCTGGAGCTCAAGGGCTGCATAATGACCAGAATTGGCAAGCTGCTGACCATAGTTGCTGAGTGAATTGAATCTTTCCACTCGTGCTTCAATCTCCTCCTAAAATACAGGGGAAAGATTGATGTCAAAGTTTTATGGAAAGTCAGCTATTCAGTATAGAGGACTTTAGGGGGAAGAAAATGGACCATAACTTCCCAACACTAACATTTGTATGGAAAATCATTCATCTTTGTGCTATGCCACTGAAACCGCAAAGGAATAATCTAACAGCAAGTAAGTATGGACAAAAAACTTTCCCCCATTATTCATGAGAAGATGGTCCCCCCAAGGAACAGATTGGAAAGTGCTTAGAATTAAATAAGTATGGATTTATAATTATAACATTGTCTTTCGCCACACAGAAAATAATCCTTCAATGGCAAACAATGCCTGGATTTCGCTTTTGCATTCGTGCACAATGAATCAATGTGAGGTTATTGTATTATAAAGACAGTAGTACTTTTTTCTTGGTATAAAATGAATTATCTTTAACTTCAACTAAAGTGAGAGGGGGAGAGAGAGAGAGAGAGAGAGAGAGAGAGAGAGAGAGAGAGCGCGCGCGACTGAGTGTGCAATGTCTGTATAATGAATCCGTAAAGGAGAAATTAAGTGTGAGAGCTACTATATAAATGACTGGAAAATGTAAAAAGAATTGTGGAGTGAAATGGTAGCGTATGCTATAACTTTAGGGACATACACATAAAAAGCAGCTCAGGGTTGATGGAATATTATATTAAACTTCTGAAATTGCCATTGCTAGTTCTTAGGGTATATCTACCTTGAAAAATGTGGGTTAGCTAACTTTCGTTAAAACACAGCAATGCAGATGGGGAAACTGGCTGTAACTATTATTATTATATTAGTATCATGACTTGGATCTCATACTCCTCTAATAGTCTTTAACTTGGGCTACTAACCTGATTTAAAAAACAAAGTTTTGCTTTGTGTTCACTGTTATTTTAACTTGGCCATCCTGAGTTAAGCACATACTTTTTTTTCCAGCAAGGACCTACCCTGACATCCAACAGTTCCTTCATTATTAGCTGTGAAAGAAGAAGTCCTCAAGGCCAGGGGCCTGCCCATGCAGCCCAGCATGTGGGTATCAGGGAGCTCCTGCCTTAGGTGGCTTTCCTCCACCTGAGCCCAGGGCAGCCCCAGGGAGCTGAGGGGAATTCTTCCCCTCCCGAGCCCCACAGCTACTTGCCTGAGCTGCCCTGAGCCTCAGAGACAATTTGCTGTCATGGGTGATCTAAATTACCCAGACATCTGCTAGGAGGAGCAGTCAGCCAGGTTGGACCATTCCAGGAGGTTCCTGGCTGAGATACAGGACCTCTACTTAACCCAGGAGGTGCACAGTCCCACCAGAGGAAATGCCCTGTTGGACCTGGTCCTGGCCACAGGCGATGATCTGGTAAGGGGGCTCCAGGTCCTTGACCACCTGGGTGATAGCGATCATCGCTTGCTGGAATTCATCATCCAGTGCAGGGTGACAAAGGCCTGCAGCAAGGCGGTAGCCCTAGACTTCAAGAGGGCCAACTTCAAGGAGTTGAGGAGATTAGTGGGAGAGGCGCCGGGGTTCTCGAGGGCAGGGGAACTCAGTGCCCAAGATGAGCGGTCGTTTCTTAAGGAGACGATACTCAGGGCCCAAGGGGTGATGATCCCAACAAGAAGCAAGGGGGGCAAGAGTGCCCAAAAGCCCCCCTGGCTCACCAAAGACGTCCGGGAATGCCTGGTTGCCAAAAAGGTGGTGTACACCCGGTGGAAGTGGGGGGCTATCTCCAAAGAGGAGTATACCTCCACTGCTCGGGCCTGTAGGGGGGCTGTTGGGAAAGCTAAGGCGGACAATAAAGCTAGGACTATCATCCAAGATCAAAGATAATAAAAAGTCCTTTTTCAAATATATAGGGAGGATGAATAAGGCACTGGGAAATGTGGGGCCCCTGCAAGATACGCTGGGCAATCTGGTGGTTGCGCCAGAGGAGAAGGCAGACCGCTTTAACAAATTCTTCACCTCCGTTTTCTTGTGCAGGCCTGCTTGAGCAGGAGGTTGGACTAGATGACCTCTTGAGGTCACTTTCAACCTGGATATCTTCAAGAGGAGACTAGACAGTCACCTTGCTGGGGTCACCTGACCCCCAGTTATCTTTCCTGCTTGGTGCAGGGGCCAGGACTCAGTGATCTTCTGAGGTCCCTTCCAGCCTTACAATCTATGAATCTATGAACCCTAATGTTCTATGATTTTATTATCCTAAGAGACAGCCAAAATATGTTGCCTATAGGACTCTTTGTAGTGGTCTGTACAGAACTGGCTTTTTTCCAGAATGCTGCTTCATTTCCTTCTGCTTAACTGTAGTAAGACAACTAAAAACAAATCATTATTTTACCATTATTTTCCCATGTAAGCAGTTGCTACAGCTGCAACAGAGAATTTATCTGATTGCTGACTGCAGGAAAGGTGGCCATGCTATTGTGCCTGAAAAGGCTTGTGATCCCCAAGTCAAATTCTCATTTAATAGGTGATCACATGTTGAAAACATGTTAAATCCATCTGACCTACCAGTCTCATAAAAATCCAAAACAGCAGTCCCTGCCTGGTTCCCATTTGAGGAAAATAGGTTGATGAGTTATTTAATGGAAAAGTCACAAAGATCTCAAATAGACCTGAATGAAGGCATGAAAAATCAGAAGTTAATTTTTAAACCCTCAAGGAACCAACAGTATTTCTTGTGAAGTATTCTCCCAGTGATTGGCTGGAGGGCTCAGTTTTTTCAACCATGAACCACCAGCTTCAGTTAAGTATGGTAACTTTTTGTACAAAGAAAAAACACTGTGCTACTACAACATGGATCAAATACTTTGGCACAGGAACCAAACTCGTGGTTTCTAGTAAGTATTTTGATTCTTATTTGGTTTAGTTGGGGGCTTTTTGGGGGGGTAAACTGTTGCAAGGGCAATTATTGGAAAGATAGACATAAATCAATTGAAGAAAATGAACCCAATATTATCAACGATTAGTGGATGGAGTTCCCATTGCCATTAGAGGATGGATTTAGGGAAATACGTTATCCTAATCTTAATAATATAAATCCTAATCTTAAATATATTATCCTAATCTTAATAATATAATTTCTGGGATGTTTATTGAAAACTTAATAAGGACTGAAGAGGTGGGCAATGAAGACATTGAAAATATAGGCTGAGGGGGGACCTTGTGACCATCTATAAACTCACTAGGGGGGACCAGAAGGGTTTGGGGGAGACCTTGTTTCCCCTAGCGCCCCCCAGGATAACAAGGAATAACGGCCACAAGTTGTTGGAGAGTAGGTTTAGATTAGACATCCGTAAGAACTACTTCACAGTTAGGGCGGCTAGGATCTGGAACCGACTTCCAAGGGAAGTGGTGCTGGCTCCTACCATGGGGGTCTTTAAGAAGAAGCTTGATACCTACCTGGCTGGGGTCATTTGAGCCCAGTTTTCCTCCTGCCCAGGCAGGGGGTTGGACTTGAAGATCTACAAGGACCCTTCTGACCCTACTTCTATGATTCTATGACAGCCTGGGGCAGCCTCCAGGGAGCAAAGGGAACTTCTTCTGCTCCTCTGCAGTTGGTTTTGCCTCAACTGCTGTGAGTCTCATGCAAAAGCAGCTCCAGAGGAACTGGAAAATGTCCCTCTGCTTCCTGTGGCTGCCCTGGGCTGTCTCTGAGACTTGGGGCAGCTCAGGCAAACAGCTGTGGGGTTCAGGAGAGGAAGAATTCCCCTCAGCTCCCTGGGGCTCCCATGATGGGGTGAAGGGAAGCATCTGGGTCAGTGCAGGCCTTCCCCTGCCTTTCCCAACTGAAAACTGAATATCAGTTCAGCTGGTTATCAGTTCAACCTATGCACCTTTGAGGAAGCTGCCTAGATTGAATTGATTTTGCCTTGGGCTTTTTGAATGTCTGTACTTAGCCTTGGTGTCCAATATGAAAAAAGTGGTGCTATTAGTCTGCTTCCTATGACACATCACAAAACAACAGCTGGCATTACGGGCTTGTCAACATTTTGGTACCAATGTCAAGAGCACCAGTTTGTATTTATTTAGCAAATGCAAATCCGCAAAGACAAGCACCAGTGAGTAGCATGCGCTGTCCACTTGCTCCCACTCCATGTATACGAAATCCCAGAAATGAGCCAATGCAGTCACCATAGGGCATTGATTCTCAGTCAGGGTACCATGGCATCCTGGAGTGCCTTGAGATCTTTTCAAGGGTGCCATGGTATGACACACAATGTTACCACTGTTAGGTATACAAATAGGATTCACAAAATAAACCCAGAAATTTCAAATAGGAAACCATAGTGTTAAACACATTCTGACCTGCTGTGCTTTCTTCTGTTGCAAAGAATTGAGAATTATTCTATTAGTTTTGTGTAGTCAAAAAAATGAGTGAGAGTTAAGAGCTGGCATTTTCCAAGGGATGCCTCGAGTGTAAAAAGGTTGAGAACCTCTACCATAGAGCAACCCTGAGGTGATACTGAGCCACCTTTTATGGTTGGTAAGTCCAGGTCAGAGTTGTTATGCACTAATAGGATTCACAGAATAAATGTGAAGTGCTACGTTGCCCATATGGTACCAATTCTGTGGAAACATATAGCTTTTCTCTCCAGTGAGAGTGTCTACATGTTACCCTATGGCGATGTTGCTATGGTGTGGTGCTTTAGTACTTCCTTTTGAAGTACTAAAGCATGGTGCAGTAACTGCCTGTACTGTGCTATATGGGCAGCACACATTTAGCTTTCCCCAGTACATCACTGTAGTGGCATACTATAGGCAGGGAGTACGCCACTATGATGACGTAGCTAGTGATTATGTGTAGACTTGCATGACCGCTACATCACCATAGTGCGCCATACAGTGATGTAGCACATCGCTATGTTGCCATAGGGTGACATGTAGATGTGTCTAGTGATGACACTCCATCACCTTTCAGCATATTATTGAAAACAGAATATGATTAGTTGTGGGGAGCAGGTATACTATGGCCATAGTGCATCTGGCAGCAAATAGTTCTAGTCATGAAAATTGTATAACATGGGACAGTTCTCCAGAAAATCTAGTTGTAAGTAACAATGATACTTGCCTTTCTCTCATGATGCTCCTCAATCAGGCTTTCTGCTTCACTTGGACTTTTGGGAAGCCCCCCTGCCTCCATTAAGCCTTTGGTTTTTTTAAACCAATCTAGCAGCTCTTTTAGCTCATGATTAAATTTCTGAAACTGGTACGCGGCTCCCAACTTTTCCTTCCTACCACAGAAAATATAATTATGCATTAGCAAACACAGTTTCAATTTACCTCCTTACCCTGCATAACCACTGCTCCATTTTCTATAGGAAATCATACAAGAAAACACTGAAGCTGGAGTAACGGGCGAGCTCCAAGATAGCTGCAATTCCTTACAGCTTTTGGTGCTAGGTTGGGATTGCAGTAGTTATGAACCTGCTTAAGAATCAGTATGTTTATGTTATCCTCTGCAATAATTCTTTCTGACAGCATGTAACTGGGGCAACTGTAAAATCTTTCTGACCATTCTCTTAAGAAATGACTTCTGCTTAGAGAGAACTGGCATTTTAGGATTGGCCTTGGAAAGAAATCTTTCCACTTTATCCAAATATAACTCCTGCCCTCAGATCACAATAGGGCTGATATGAGATTTGGGGACATTATATTGTGAGATTATACTGGGGGATAAACTACAAATTTATTAGACTCATTTTAAATAAAGTGTGAGGTTTGCCAAGCTGTATTTCTATTCACTTTATCTTGTTCTGCTGTGTAAAAAAAGCCTGGCTGTCTACACAAGATTTTATACTGAGTCTCCAGAGTACCTTGCCAGACCCATGCCCACTGACTTCCAGACCCCTAGAAGCACCTTTCTTTCTGCTTGGAGTATTTAGATAGTAGTCTGATAGACATCTTTACCTTTGCTTAGCCTGTCCTTGGAGTCGTAGCCAGCTGTCTTTCATCTCCCTTTGCTTTAAGGTCAGTTTGTCATTTATGGAAGGATTCCTCTTGCAAAGTCGGAAAGACTCTAACTGCAGTGGCTAAACAGAGATGTTTAATTAACTAATTAGGGGGGCTTAGATCAATTAATGCAGAGGTGGCCACCCTGTAGCATGGGAACCACAAGTGGCAAGGGCAGCCTCTGTGTGGCACGTGGCAGATAGGGGAGGGAGCAAGGAGCACTGCAAAAGATAGGGCAGGGGGCATAGGGCAGAAAGCGGAGCAGTAGATTGGACAAGGGGCACAGGGCTGGCAGTGGAAAACAAAGCACCAGATTGGGCAGAGGAAGAGGATCAGAATGGCAAGTGGAGAAGGTGTGGGGCTAATACGTGGCATGCTTGCCAAAAATGTTGGCCCCCACTGAATTAATGTAGGAGCCCCTCCTTTATTAGGTTTATTAGCTAAAACTGTAGCCTCTCACCTCCATTTTGGATTGAATGACACTGATTTCTCTCTCCATTTCCTCATGTCTTCGGATGAGATTTGCCACGCTCTCTACATCTTTTCCATAATCCAATGCTTGTATCAGAGCACTCTGGAGGAGGAGAGGGGAAGTGAGAAAGAGAAAGAAAAGCAATAGGACTATCTATATCTTAGGTCCTTTAAATGTTCCCTCTCTCCTTCTCTCTTAACAGCTTCCTTTTATTATTTCAAAAGTACCAATAGATCTCTGGGTCACTGGTGGAGGTGGAACAAGAGTTCATAACCCCTTGACTAGTCCCAACCCTGTTCTCCCAATATGCCCCTGAATATTTGTGTATATAGCATAAATGTGGGCTACACTTTCCATATTACTCCATCATTCTCGTCTTTTTTTCCATAAGCTAAAAATAGCTAAAATAAGCCAAACAGTCGCATGAAATTTCTTAAGCATAAAATGACAATGAAAGTGCAGTTTAAGAAAATTTGAAGAGAACTTTTTTGGGGGAGGGGTCTTCAAAATTTTGCCAGACATAACATTCTGGAGAATTAAGAAGCGTATCAGTAAAATTCTCATTGGAGAATTTCATAAATATTTTTCCCCCAAGTTCAACTGACTCTATGATAGGTCTGCCCACTTATTCATATGTTCACATGAATAATATAAAGATGCGTGTATGAAATAACAGTTACTTTTTATGCAACATTTTTCTTGCACTGTTCTCAAAGCAAAAGGCATTGTTATATGCATTTTTCAGACAATAACAGTTCAGATTAAGTGAACTGCCCAATGGGCCAGTGGTTAAACAGGAATAGAACTCTGTTTTTAGTTAGGTGTCTTATGAACTACACCTTGTTTTTTTCTTTTTAACGTAATCATCCAGCCCTTTAGGTACAGACAATCAAAAAACGGAATCAGTCTAAGTTACGTGGTTTTCTGTAAGTGAACTAGTTTAGATCAGTAGTAAACAGAAAACACATTCACCCTATGGTGGGAAGGACAAATCTTAGGCTGGGTTCTGCCATTTTTAAACCAGTTTGCATGTATCAAACTTCTGTTCTGTTACAGGTAGACCAGTTTCAGATCATTTATACTGGTAAAAGTGTAATGTCTGTACCTTGCTTTAATATTTAGGCACCAAGGGCATTTTTACACGTGCCCTGGGGGTGGGGGGGTGGGTGGGTGGGGGGTGCTTTAATTACAGCGGCTCTGAGAGCCACTTTCATTAAAGTGCACACGTATCTCATGTATTCAGTGCCCCACAAAATGGCAGCAGGGGGACTTTAACTAAAACTTGTTCAATGAGCTTTAGTCAAAGCACCCCTGCCATCATTTTGAATTGTTGGGACACAGAATACACGAGGTGTAGAGGCTGCTGAAGAGTACCAATTACCACACTTCAACAGACTTGATTAACTGAGTCTTCTCTGATACACTATAATTACAGCACATCAGAGCACTGGTTTTGCATGTGTACAGGCACCCCAAGACAGACAATCTCAAGGTTAAAAAGACCATTTAAAAAGACCATTTCTAACCACAATCTGGAATTTTTGAGAATGTCTGTCTTAAATCTGGAAATCTTTGTTATGTTTTGACTGAATTTCAGTCTTTCTACTGAGTTTGTTTCATTGGCCAACATAGCAGCATATTGTTCATAGATTCATAGACATTAGGGGCTGGAAGGGACCTTGCGAGATTGAGTCCAACCCTCCTTATTATGTTTTCTTAGTCAGCAAATTGGTTATAGAAGTTTTATGTTTCCTTGTTTGCTCATTGACAACTATTAAGCATCATCCTTGAAAAGATTTTTTAGCTACAGGACTAATGAATGTTTATAATTTTTTACAGGGTGACTATTGATCCAAAGGGATAGCAGATTTTCTTTGAGGTTAAAGCCCCTTTTATTAATGAAATGATGAACAACCCACCTTCTCACTAATTCTCTCTGTGATGTCATCAATTTCTCTGATTAAAGCATGGATCTCCAGGGCTCCCTCTAGCTTCCTCTTGTATGCATTCAGGTTTCCATGGAAACTATTCCATCTTCATGGAAAAGACAGTTTTAGAGGAGAGGATGATTATTAGAACTTCCACAGCTGCAGGTGAACTGCATTCAACTGGGGGCCAAAAGGCTGTATTTCTTTGCTCCCTTACTCTGAACCCCCACTTTCCACAGTTTTTGGACTGAAAACCTCGGAACATATTCAGCTCCAAGGTTAGGAAAGATGAGTTTCACTTTGTCGAATTGAAAACCATTCTGGTCAACTGCAGTGCTGCTTTGGCAGCCTCCAAGAGAAGCTTCACTGGCTGGTGGTTGGTGGCACGATATTGAATGTTGTATTTATGGAGGAGAGTGCTTAAAAGAGTCTATGTAGGAATCTTCAGCCTTTATCCAGCTCAGCCGTGAAGAGACCTGTCTTTCCCCTTCTACCATGAAATTATTAGAACAGCTTTGATTAAACTTTCCTTCATTTAGAACCTTGAAAGTATACTCACTTGTCATTGAGCTGTTTTCGGCGCCAGTATATTGTCTTAGTCTCCTCCTTGTTTTGTTTCTCTAGTTTCATGGCCAGGGCATTGATGGCTCTGATGTGAGCATCATCCACTGTCACCTCCTACAAGACCGGAACAAAGAAAAATGTATGGGTTCAAGATGAACGGTGTCCCCCAGTTATTGCATTCCATCAGGGTATGAAAAAGCCAATTGAGGCTGTCAATACAGAAGAATTTAGACCAGGGGTGGGCAAAATGCGGCCCATGGGCTGGATGCAGCCCACCAGGCCATTCCATCCGGCCTGCAGGGCCCCTAAAAAATTTAGAAAATTAATATTTATCTGCCCCTGGCTGCCTGTCATGTGGCCCTTGACGGCTTGCCAAAACTCAGTAAGTGGCCCTCCGCCTGAAATAATTGCCCAGCCCTGGGGTAGGGGGTGAGACTTCCAGTCCCAAGACGGTGATCTGGGGTGGCGGGGGAGCACCTGTCAAGGGATGGGGCTACCCATGTGGCCCTCTACAACTTGCCAAAACTCGGTAAGTGGCCCTCCACCCAAAATAATTGCCCACCCCTGATTTAGACACATATGCACTGCCCTGATCACACTCATGTATCTCTCTCAGAGGCTGAGAGTGTAGAGATGAGGAGGGAAACAAAGAAAGGTCAAAGTCCTGAGCATGGACCTTAGGGGACAGAGTGCAGACTTATCACCACATTCTCTTTTAAAACAACCTCCTTCTATTTTAGGAAATGCCTCCATTGAGGTACAGGGGAAATTAGCCCTCACTGAGCTCTAGGCTTCTGTTGCTAAACTGCTTCAGGGATCTGTGCTAGCTTGTATGAAGTGAATGTGAGTATCTCTGCACTGTACTGTGCCATGCACATGCAGCCTTAGGAAGCACGATAAGTCTTTGACATCACTTGTTTTTCACATACTGTGGAAAGGGTAATATTTTCACATAACTCAAGTGGGCTATACTGGAACAAATATTCTGGAGCATGGCCACCAGCCAGCATTGAATAAAGACCATCAGTGGTACAACACTCTAATCATTTTAATTTGCAAGAAGGTCAATAAATCACACACTCAGCAGGGAGATATTAATCACTGGCTGTGCAGAAGCACAGCTGCAGGACGCCAGCACTACATTAATAGAAGCATTGATTCCATTTGCATTTTATATGCTCTAAGTACATACCAATGTGCATATTTCTGTATGTGCTTTGCTATGATACACAGCAGGAAAGCCAACAGACTGGAAACATACTATACTAAAAAATTATTCCAAGGTATAAGAACCCTACTGTCTCCTGCCCTGGAGGATGGAAGCTAACAGCATTGGAGCAGGAGGGGAACAAGGGTCTGAGCAGTAAAGGTGACCATCATCCCTAGCATGGTTACATACCACTCTCATCTGCGATTTATCTGGCTGTTAGCTCCGTGATACAAGGGTGGTGTCACATGTTCAATTTGACAGTAAACCCAGTTAAAAAGTGGGCAGGGGTGTGTTCAAGCAGTGTAGCATCTGTTAAATGCTCTCACGGTGTTGCAATATTGTTCCCTTTCAGGCAGGGATTATCTCCTAACACCTATTCATTTTAGTAGGTCACTACAGTCCAACGATCTGCAACTGTTGCAAGTGAATGTGTGACACCACTCTAAAGTAAAATCACTGAGTGGAAGAATGCACCTAATTTTTAGAGGTGTATGAAATGGGCCATATTCAATTTGGATTTGGGTTCGGCCCGAATCAGGGACAGTGATTCAATTCATTGATTCGGATCACTGTCCCCAATTGCTGTGCCCTTGGCCTGGCTGTACGAGTGATCATGATCCACAGGCCAGGTGCCCGGAGATTGGAAACTAGCTAATGTGGTCCTCATTTATAAGAAAGGGAGAAAGGAGGACCCAGGAAACTATAGGCCCATAAGCCTCACATCGGTCTTGGGGAAAATCCTTGAAATAATTATCAAGGATCACATCTGTGAGGGGCCAGCAGGGGAGATCATGCCCAGGGGAAATCAATATGGTTCATCAAAGGCAGGTCCTGCCAGACCAACCTGATGGCCTTTTATGACCAGGTAACTAAATCCCTGGATGATGGTGTTGCCATGGATGAAGTTTTTCTGGACTTCAAGAAGGCCGTTGACACCGTCTCTCACCCCTCATCAATAAATTAAGCGACTGTGGCATTGATGCCTACACAGTTGGATGGGTCAAAAATTGGCTGATGGGGTGCACCCAGAGAGTGGTGGTGGATGGGTCATACTTGACCTGGCGGGATGTGAATAGTGGGGTCCCCCAGGGCTCAGTCCTGGGGCCCACACTGTTTGACATCTTCATCAGCGACTTGGATGAGGGGGTGGAAAACAGGCTTCTGTTGCTAAACTGCTTCAGGGATCTGTGCTAGCTTGTATGAAGTGAATGTGAGTATCTCTGCACTGTACTGTGCCATGCACATGCAGCCTTAGGAAGCACGATAAGTCTTTGACATCACTTGTTTTTCACATACTGTGGAAAGGGTAATATTTTCACATAACTCAAGTGGGCTATACTGGAACAAATATTCTGGAGCATGGCCACCAGCCAGCATTGAATAAAGACCATCAGTGGTACAACACTCTAATCATTTTAATTTGCAAGAAGGTCAATAAATCACACACTCAGCAGGGAGATATTAATCACTGGCTGTGCAGAAGCACAGCTGCAGGACGCCAGCACTACATTAATAGAAGCATTGATTCCATTTGCATTTTATATGCTCTAAGTACATACCAATGTGCATATTTCTGTATGTGCTTTGCTATGATACACAGCAGGAAAGCCAACAGACTGGAAACATACTATACTAAAAAATTATTCCAAGGTATAAGAACCCTACTGTCTCCTGCCCTGGAGGATGGAAGCTAACAGCATTGGAGCAGGAGGGGAACAAGGGTCTGAGCAGTAAAGGTGACCATCATCCCTAGCATGGTTACATACCACTCTCATCTGCGATTTATCTGGCTGTTAGCTCCGTGATACAAGGGTGGTGTCACATGTTCAATTTGACAGTAAACCCAGTTAAAAAGTGGGCAGGGGTGTGTTCAAGCAGTGTAGCATCTGTTAAATGCTCTCACGGTGTTGCAATATTGTTCCCTTTCAGGCAGGGATTATCTCCTAACACCTATTCATTTTAGTAGGTCACTACAGTCCAACGATCTGCAACTGTTGCAAGTGAATGTGTGACACCACTCTAAAGTAAAATCACTGAGTGGAAGAATGCACCTAATTTTTAGAGGTGTATGAAATGGGCCATATTCAATTTGGATTTGGGTTCGGCCCGAATCAGGGACAGTGATTCAATTCATTGATTCGGATCACTGTCCCCAATTGCTGTGCCCTTGGCCTGGCTGTACGAGTGATCATGATCCACAGGCCAGGTGCCCGGAGATTGGAAACTAGCTAATGTGGTCCTCATTTATAAGAAAGGGAGAAAGGAGGACCCAGGAAACTATAGGCCCATAAGCCTCACATCGGTCTTGGGGAAAATCCTTGAAATAATTATCAAGGATCACATCTGTGAGGGGCCAGCAGGGGAGATCATGCCCAGGGGAAATCAATATGGTTCATCAAAGGCAGGTCCTGCCAGACCAACCTGATGGCCTTTTATGACCAGGTAACTAAATCCCTGGATGATGGTGTTGCCATGGATGAAGTTTTTCTGGACTTCAAGAAGGCCGTTGACACCGTCTCTCACCCCTCATCAATAAATTAAGCGACTGTGGCATTGATGCCTACACAGTTGGATGGGTCAAAAATTGGCTGATGGGGC